>NW_024539659.1:0-100755 GCF_016647785.1 Suillus fuscotomentosus | reverse complement strand
TCGCGGCTCTCTTTCGAATTACCGCATTGGCAGTGATGCAAGCAGGGGAAGGGCGGGATGGTATATGTGATTGAGTAACTACGATGTGACTTCGCGTGAGGGTGTTATAAAAATGACTCGGTAAAGCGGAACAGTGCCAGAGAGATGTAGTACAGTCCTAGCAGTGGCTGTATTTAAAGGGGTAGCGGCCTTAATTGCGTTGTATGAACCGTGGAAGGTGAGCAAACTTCTCGCATCATTCCTATCAAAAATGTCTCACTGTTGTCGTCGCAGCAAAATGTCGCCGAGAGGGCAGGCCCTGTCCTGCCGCGCATTACTCCCACTGTCACTGTGTTGCCACCGGACGCATGTTTTCTAGTAGCGATCACGTACTTTTCGAAGCGCCTGGAACAGCAGTAACTTAAAGCCCGATCATCCGGATCAGGTACCTAAAATCCGAGGTGGCCCGGAGGACCAGGGGGGACCAAGGAACTTGTGATGATAAGTACACCACTAAGGGGCAGCAACATTAATAAGACTTGATTCATGCATCAAGTCAGGGACCAGGGGGGACTTGTGATAAGTACCAGTAAGAGGCGCGTAATGAATCTCAGGGAACTCTGATGATTCCGAACTGGTGATGGTGACGTGTTGTATGCGGTATAAGTTGAAGGTGAATTAAGAATTGAAGATGACGCGTCACTGACTGACGTGTTGACGTGTTGTTTGGTTGCTTACATAATTTTAACTCTTCTTGGCACTTTGGCCATGGCTCGTCTCAAACACGGAAACTATCGGTAGTCCAATATATGTGCATGTAGTATGATTATGTACCAATGCACTTTACAAATCGCTCAGATACCTAATCTTTGGGGAACAACATACATCTACAGTATTTCTATCGTCCTGACGTTCATCAGGTCTCGATCAGAAGCCACGTCTTCGACCTGTGCAATGATATCACGATCTGACGCGACCCTCTTGTATTCTCCGCCGCGCTGCCGCGCTAGCAAAAATGCGCCAAAAGGCTGCCCAAGGCGAACAAGTAAGCGCAATGCTCGCAATTCTAAATCATCCACCTCCTGTTTTACAAGAGAACGGCTAGGTGAGTTGTCTGACGGAGAAGAAGGCGGCGTAAAATAATCCCCTTCGCTTTCTGAATCGTCTTGAAAATCTGTAAAGTCTGGTAGTTCGAGGAGAGACCGATCCCAGGGACGGACAAGCACGAAGGTTTGCTGAGTGGGCTTTGTTTGTGAGAATTGAACAATCGGCTCTTTAGTGGTGATCAGCAGGCCACGGAGCCCGTCTGCCTTGACTTCATATCGAATCTCCTGGGATGAACCGTAGCTCATATTGACTTCTGTAACACAAAATGCCATGCAAGGCAGGTGTAGTCTGCAGTTTGCGAAACGGGCAGCGCTCGTGTTATCAAGCCGTTCATAAAGTCCAGAAGCCAAATCCACAGCCACGGGATTTTCTCGCAGCGAAGAGATAGTTGTCTGAATCTGATCTTCGGACAAATATGGAAGGGTGCATGGAGGAGTAGCGTAAGAGGTAATATGGGCTGGAAGACAGCTATTGAACTCAGAAGGTTGTCCGATCCAGTTTAGGACAGTGATGTCGCCCGACCGAGCCACAATCTCCTGCAGGAGTCGCCCAAGCGCGTTCTGCGTCTTCTCGCCGTAAATTACAGGTAGGTGGACACCGAAGATGCCAAACAATGAGTACGCGATGTCTTCTTGCAATGTAGTGATGCGAGATGAGGCCCATTGAAGTCTCTGTCGGGCATCGCTCATCCCTGGACAGAAAGTTACCAGGGCCCGTGCGTCTATGCCCATCGCATCCTCCAACTCCTTCATGATTGCAGGGGACTCTTTGTGGTTAGGAGAACGATCGTCAAGATATAATGTCCAATCTTTCTGATAAAAGATGACAACTTTCGGAGCGACGAATTCTTGAAAGGTCCATCCTCGCTTGTTCCAAACACTCCTTGCCAGCGCACCGCGCTGGGATAAAGGAGGGACATCACATAAGTAGACGATGGTAAGCGCTGAATGGCGGTACCAGACGAACATGGAGTTGACCGATTCTTGAAGCTCGGTATTGCTCTTCTTGTCGATACAGCAGGTGTCCATCCATGCCCAGCGATACCCAGCGTCACGAGCGACTTTGCAGAATGACTGTAACTTCGCGATACCGCCAAGTCCATTCAACTCGCGCAAATCTTTGTTCTGAATGTCGTCCAGCAGTACCTCCGTCTCTTCCCATCTATGTGATAGCAGGACGCAGCGGAAGTACGTCGCCACTACGTCTTTGATGCGCTCCATTCGGTAGTTTGAATCCTTTGTTGCAAATGAGACAAGATCGTTGTATTCTGGACTCATTTTGAAAGAGTTTAGCTGCGCTGCTCGGTCACACAAAAGACCCGTAGAGGTGTTGAGGAGACGAAGGGGGGCATTTTCGAGTTCAATCCAAACCGCGCTTCGAATAGCGTCTTCTGCTTCGGATGGACAGACATACTGCTGACGTAGATCTGCAGAATGAATTAGGCATTTCAAGATCATAACGCAGGGTTCCATGGCTTACTTCGTATCTGCGCTTCAGGAGCATCGTCCAACTTAGACAACATGATTGTGAATGCCTCGATGGCTTCGTCATAACGTTGCGCGCCACACAGCGCCGTATGTGCCAACTGGTGTCCAACGTGAGACGAAGGATTGAGTTTGGTGACCTATGCATTGTCAAAGTCAACGCGGACTACGAAAACATAGTTGCCATCGCACCTTTTGCGCGTCGAGAAGCGCACCCTCCCATAGCATTTTCTCCGACCTCGCCTTGCTGCGATTTGCAAAGACGACATCGGATGCAGAATCCAGGTCGATCGCCGCCGAGTATAGGTCAATAGCCCTGTCGTACTTGCCTGCAGCGAGGGCAGCATCTCCGCCAGTAATACAGAGCGCGCTGCATTCTTCCGTGAAAACTAAGTGAAATACGGATGAGGATTGTAGTCTGCGCAACATTACAAACTCCACACTTGCCATCGGACCAGTCAAGGTAGTGGGCCTTGGTATTTTCGTCACTGGAAGCCATCATGTATCGGTATGATTTCACGGCATCTTGAAGTTTACCTGCCCGAAGGAGTGCATAACAATTTTTCTGGTGTGCAGTGCGCCACAACGATTTGAGATCCCAGCCGAAGAGCTGCACAAGGGATTTGGTTATGGAAAGTGTTTTGGACGTGTATCAACATACCACCACCAAATCCTCGTAAATGTCATGAATGTCCGATTCCGATGATAAAGCGTCAGAGTTGAGAGCAGCAGTGAAATGGTCAGCGGCTTCGTCATGGCGTGCATCATCCAAGGCTTTGAGTCCAAGTTGAACACGTAAATATGCCTGATGCGCGAGTTAGTGTCGATGACGCAGCGTGACTGCATGATACTGACTTCCACGATATGACATGCGCGAGTATCGGCATTCGGACAACCAAAAACAAGTTCTTTAAGGAGTAGGTTTGCCTCATCATATTGATCTGCATTGAAGAAGGCGATGACCTGAAATACGCGATGAAGCGGACAGTATGTGAGGCAAATGTAACATACTTTGATCAAAAGCAGGAAATGAATGGTTTGTGGATTTTGATCCGTGTAAATTGATGCAACATCAAATGCTGCCCTCGCGTTCCGGACATGGCCTTGTCCGCAGAGGGCGATGGCCTTGGAGATATAGCCTGTCAATGAGGGCTTAATGCTGATAGACTTTGTCACCGTCAAATTAGCCGTTTGTAAGGAGACCCTGATCAGCGCGTATAACTCACCTTGATCGCATCACGAAAGGCGTGGTCCCAGTTGTGTCTTCGGGCCATAACAAACGAGCGATGGGCGTAGGAAGAATGGTTGCTCGGATCGGTGTTGATATCTTGGGTGAGTAATTCTTCGGCAGTAGATAAATCTCCATTTATGCATGCAATGCGGGCAGTTGTGACGGCTAGGATCTGCACGAAATATGCTCAATTTGTGATATATGGGTCAAGGATGGAAACATGCCTTTGAGCGATGGGCGTAGGAAGCATGGTAGTTCGGATCGGTGTTGATATCTTGCGTGAATAGTTCTTCAGAGGTAGACAAGTCCTCATGCATGCATGCCTCGCGGGCTGTTGTGATGCCTGGGATCTGCACGAAACATGCTCGAATCGTGGTATACGAGTCAAGGACGAAAACATGCCTTTGAACTAATATCCTGGGGTAGTGCCCACTCCGAGACCACCCCATCCTCACCTCCGCCGAGGATGTAATTGCCATTCACGGAGAAAGTGACACAATTAACGATGGATGAGTACTTGAAGATGGCAATGGTTCGTCGGTCTGAGAGCTGCCAGAGACGAACATCGTTGTCATAAGATGATGATACAACGAGTGTGCCAGTAGGATTAACGGCGATGGAACGGATGTAGCGAGTGTGACCAGTCCAGGGATCACCGACTTGTTTCCAGGTTGTTGTATCCCACTCGCGTATGGTAGGATCGAGATTATCGCCGCCTGTGAGAATGCGTGCGCCATTGGGCGTCCACGTGAGGAACAAGTTCCATGATGTGTGGGCCTTGAAGAATGCGACGTGTCCCGGCGTCGTGTCTGGATTATAAATTTCGATATTGTCGTTGGTTGCGACGGCAAGACGTTTTCCAGACGGTGAATACTGTATGCAGTTGACCGTTCTACCACACATTATTGGATCTCCCTGTTGCTCCCAGGTTTTGGTGTTCCATAGCTTCGTCGTGTTGTCCCATGAACAACTGATGGCCAGCACTGTTCTGTCAGGAGAAAAATCCAGCGAGTTGATCCAATTGGAGTGAACTGCAATGGGTTGGGTGAGTGCTTCGCCAGTTGCTCCGTGCCAGACGATGAGCACTGAGTCTGTATCACCGCTCGCTATCAATTGCCCATCTCGCGATACTGCTAAGCTCAACACCCGACCGCGATGCCCTTCCATCTTCTTCAACAAGATACCTGTCTTCAAGTCCCACAGACGAAGCGTCTTGTCATGCGAGCCTGTAACCATGCGTTTTTTGTTGGGGAACACTGTGACTACATTTATTTGATTTTCATGGCCTTTGAACTCTCGCAGGGGTGTAGTGATTGGAATGAGCTCCGACATTTTACTGGAGGTTTATGGTGCTGAGCACGGTCGAGGTGGAATTTAATTCCAATTTATGTCCTTTGAGAGCAGGGATCACTTCAACTGTCACACCTACGGTGCTGCGGCGTCACGCGTCACGCCTAGGCTAGCACGGTACCACCTCGTACGTCTGCGTCAAACCCCACCTGCCAGCGCGCCAGTACTTCAACTGTTCGTGTAACTTAGGTACATTTTCAATCTTTCATAATAATTGATGTTCTAACAGCGTCTCCACCTTCCAGTCGAGCTCCGTGATCGCGCGATTGTCACTTATCATTCCCCCTCTCCACGTGTCATGAAGTACTTTCAAGTTGTTGACCAGAACTAGCTGCCTGCATCAGTATTATCGTGTGAGCACGCTGAATACTGAGTGCCCGTAATCAGTACATATAATATCGCTGTTCTTGCGATGTAACGGGCAGTCCTGACATATTATGGCTGCCGGCTGGCACCACATTATGGCAAAACGATACACCGTCTTGAGTTCAATATTGCGACCCCAATCGATAATCATTCGCCGCTATGCATTATAAAACATCAGGTGTGTAGGGAAGAACTTGAACATGGCTGATCGTCGTCCCTGCAGGTCTTCGTACAATTGAACCGTGCAATCATATTCTGATCTTCCTTGCATGAGCACTCGTGACATCAGTCCTCTCTCAACTGCGCAATCCTCGGCTCTCCTTCACAACCTTTAATGAGAACCGTCTGGTTCTCAAACACCGTGCCCTTCGCCAACAAGTACAAGCTTTGTTGATCATCCCAACCCAGCGGGACGCTCGAGTCGACCTGGAAGCCAGTCCAAACATACAAGAACCTGGACATGAGCCCACAAGCCACCGGAACACCAACAGCAGCCTTGTACCACATGAGTGCAACAACGAACGCCAGGAAGATCATGGCATGGTGGAATGCACAGTCGGCCCAGTGCGCAAAGCGACGAATACCTTGTAAGGACTTGAGATAGCCTGGGCGGAATACCACAAGCTCGAGTTCCTGAGGAAATAGAAGAAGCGCCCCGCCTACTGTTGCGCACCAGGGAACAAACAGTACCCCGCGGAGAATACTGGTGAGAATGCGCTGGGACGATTCACGCTCTTCATGAGAGGAGTCAGCGAGAGGGACTTGCGCGGCTACAGGTGGCGACGAGGGCATAGCGGCCTGTAGTTCCTCGACGAATCCAGGAAGACTGAAACTAAGGTTGCGTGATCTACGGGATGGCTTGTTGATGCTCGACGACGGTGGCCCCGAGATGGATGCAATCCTCCTTTCTGCCTTATGTCCAATAGTATTGGCCTGAGGATGTCAGCGAGGTTCGATAACAACGAATAACTGGAACGCACCTTTTGCATAGGCAAATCGTGTACGGAGAAGTATCGGTTTGGAAGACTGTAGAACTGTCCACAAGAACTTCATTAGTGCTGTATGCATGCCACTCTTAATGTACTGACCTCTTCTGGTCTGGTTTTGACCGAGATCCTCCTACCAAACCTTTCTCGCAATGGACTAGCAATGAAAACCGGCTCTTCTTCGTCCGACCTCTGAAACAATTGGTTAGCTTAGCGTGATAAACAAACACGAGACCGACTTACCCTTTTCTTAAAGACCGTAAAGGCTCTACTCACCGTCTTCACAGCAGCAGACAACGTGCGCTGCCGGGAATGGAGAGCAGTTGCGGCCTTCTTCATAGCGAGACTGCCTCTCAAGACCGGACGGAGCTTCGCCTCGCTCTCTGAGGCAGAGATATGCCGCACGTCAAGTTGGAATACCTTATCCTCGTCATCTTCAGGAGTGGTCTGTCCTGAGGAGGATGGGGAGGAATATTTGTCAAAATCCGATGAGCCCGAACTTTTATCTGAGGATACACTGCTATATGATGAGCCGCGCTGGAGGGTTGTCAGTGTTGATGCGCATAAGTAGACACAAAACAGGAAGCTCACTAGCACAATCAGCGATGAAGTCGTAGGTTTCGCGTTTGACATGGTTGCATGGAGTAAGAAGCTAACAGAGAGAAGAACGAAAAGAAATAGTCGGCCTGGGAGGAAACAATTCTGAACTCGCCTGACATCGTCATCAGGAAACAACTGATGGTAGTGTCCCCGGATGATGGTCTCAGATGAAATCAATAAAGGTGTGACACATCATAGAGGATATGAATTAGAAGTTGTTAGAAGTTGTAATTCGTTAAATAGATAACCATCGTCTGTACAGTCCATCGGCCAATGGTACGGCACCAGTAGTCACATAGATGAGAGAAAGGTTATACGCGGCCTCTTTTGCGACGGATGCATACTGCTGTAAACGTCAGCCACCATAATCAAACGTGGCGGACGCGCCACTTACCTCGTTTCCCCGCTTTTCAGCAATCTCAAGAACACGCTCATAATGCGAGACAGCGTGCGTGTGAAGACCTTGACAAAGATGTAAAAGGTGTCAAATGAGAAGGTAAATTTCGTACCAAGCTGATGGAATGCCCGACCGAAATTGTATTCCACTTCTTCAAGCACCTCATCACCGGATGATTTCCGGAGTGTTCGATACTGAGACAAGAAGGCCATCCCCTGTCAAAAGTGAGCTACGGAGTCGATGAAGAGCACAAAAGTCTTACTTGTGCTATCGTGTGGTGTCTATTGTCAGACTGCCGCTGTAAAGCTCGACCAAGAGAAGCGATGGCCAGAGATAGGCAGACAACAGGATCTTCAGGACAATAATCGTATGCATGCAACAGATAGACTGGAAAGAACGGTTATTAGGAACTCCTAGAAAGGGATACACTTGCATATGGCGCTCTGGTAGCTTTTGGCAGCGAGAGACATCTGACCATAAAGAGTGACGATAATTGGATTATGCTTCGTAGGCATTCGGATCGCTGTTTTTTCTGTCGCGTTGTTCTCCACTGGACCAGGGATCTCCGCTTCATCATCCACTTCTTCCTCGGCTTTCGACGGCTCTTCCTTGCCCGACGACGACAGATTATACTTGCGCCCGATAGCATTCCATTTCATGAGCTCTGGAGTCTTGACCGCAGCATCGTGAAGCCGGAGTTCACGAAGTGTATGCTTTTGCAACGTGGAAGAAACAAACGGATCAGTAGGGTGATGTCCGCTAGCTAACGAAACCAGCAAAAGACGAAAAGCTTCGTTGTTGAACTGGTGTGTGTTGATCATTTTACGACACTGTTCCACCGCGATAGAAAACTTGCTGGCATGGATGGCGCACGCTGAAAGACGTGTTACGATGTCTAATCGAGAGAAATAAGACACTCACTGATGATCGTTATTCGAATCGTGTCCTGTGAATTGGAATCTCGATAGGCGTTCGATAAAAGGATATGTCGCAGGACTTCTTCACCCTGATCGTAGTCTCCCCGTTTGGTAAGAACAAAGGTATACTATAAAGTCAAAACGATTAAAGAGTCAGACGAATATCAACTGCGAAAACTGACTTGCATGAAAATCCTCAGCCAGTTTGAAAATGTAACGCCGCGGAACGAATCAACCTTATCGGATGCTTGGCCGTCATCTTTGGCTTTACGGGTATGCCTGTCGCGTTCTGCAGGAGTGTGAGGTCAAAATAACGTAGAGTCAACTAACGTCTGCCATCACCGACCATTGAGCTCGAGCCGTGACACCATCCTATCCTCTTCTGTATCGTCCCTTCGTTGTATTCTTCTCTTGGGGAACATGCCCTTAAAGTCGTAGTCCTAACAAAATCGATCAGTCACTTCAGCACAGGCGCATGAACACCCATCCAATCACCCTAGTCGTCACAAACAAATTCCTCGTCTCCCTAAACATCTCCACAAGTTTCTCAGCCTCCATCATCCACTCCCTCTCCGCCTCTGCATCTCCATGCCGCATACGCGGCCATAGATCCTCAACACGGGAATACCCTAAGCTCACCTCTCGCTCACGTTGCTCTTCGAGCGCTTTGAGCTCGGCCAAGGTGAGTCTGCTTTTACCGGGAGCTGGAATTTTAGCTTTAGTGCGTTTCTCTTCGAAGAGAGAGGCGCCTTGAGGTTGAGTGGTACTGGGTGTGGGTGTGGCTTCAGGCTGGTGGGCGCGTCGTTTGCGGGAGTCGATGACTATGAAAAAATAGATATTTGATTCTTCAGCTTGAAGAGTAAGAGATATCCTAACCTTGGTAAACGAGTTCCAGGGCCTTCCGGGGTTCGTCCATGATTTCGTAGAGCTCGGCAAGTTTCATCTTCGCGTCATTATTGGTTTGATCTGCATCAATGACTAGCGGAAGATTAGACTTTAACGTGACTTGTTGAGGAGTATCTCACCTTGCTTATAGACCTCCGCGGCCTCTTGCAGGTCACCAAGCATCCTACGACATACAGCCACCTGAAGCAGTACATACAGGCTACTGGTCTTCACAGAAGATCAGTATGGAGACAGATATGAGGAGGAAAGGAAATGTACTGCAGGTTCTGAGCCAAGAATTTCATATATCGGCCTGGCGTCAGCATACATCTCGCGCTCAAAATACGAGTCAGCGATCTCTCCAAAAAGAGCAGCGTAATCGAGAACATCTTGTGCGAGAACAATAGACGCGTGCATCTATGTGACGAGTCACACATCCATAAGTTTTGACTGTATGACAAACGCGCACCTTGCCCTCCTCGACATCTCCGAGCTTGATCCGCGCGATAGCGAGTCGGTGTCGGGCGTTGATGTCGAGAGGATAGTGACCAGGCTGAATGTCACCGCTTCGCTCTGTATTCATATTGCCCTGATCTTCGGGAGGTAGATCGTATTCTCGATCGTCTGCACATCCATCCCAGAAGCGTTGGCCTGCACGGCCTTGCAGCCATCTGCAACCTTTCCTTACGATTTGGATTGCATTGTCGCTTTCTGCCATCGTGTTATACAGGTCGGCAAGAACTAGAATGTCGATGAAGCCAAATGTTTGGTTTGGTAACGGTTGGTCCATCAGGGAGGGGTCAATGGGTTGTGCAGGACCCAGGGGCTGAACGGTCTGATAGTGTTCCAAGGCAGTCTGGTAAAGAGAGGCACAGAGGGGAAGGTCTGATACTTCAATGAGTATCGGCCGAAGCTCTGCCAGAACCGTCATGTCGTGGGGGAACCGTTTCAGAATTGCAAGAAGAGAGTGTCGAGCCTACATCAGGTTGACATATTGAAGACGCGTGAATAGAAAACAATGGAGCGTACGGCGCGAAGGTCATTTATCTCCTTTGCCAAGGAAGCACGGTCCCAAAGTGCATCGACATTTGTCGGGTCAAGACTGTATACCTTGCTGTAGCAATATATAGCTTGTTGGTTGTAGCCCAAATCCCTGGGGAAACGCGCCATCGGTCAAGGTTCTCTTCGATGAAAGCCGATCACGACCCCACCTTGATTGTGCGGCCAGTCTCTCCCATTCATCTGCATCATGCCGGAGATGCGCCGCCATGATGCGCAGTTGCAGCGCCTTCTTCGGTTCATTGGAATCTTCATAACATTGAGCGATGACGGACCACGCAGACGCCGCTCGAGGCTCGATACGGATGACTTCCTGCATCATCCGTATTGCTTCCGGAATGTTTCCATCGACATACGCTTGGTTTCCTTCACCTATGAGGGCGCGTACTTGATGGGAGAGCACGGGTCCTAGGTGACGACCACGCTGAAAACACGATGCGAAGCAGTAGTTGCGAGCGTGCCCAAAAGGGCCATCACAGACCACGCACCTTCTTGCCCTTTTTCTTTCCGATCCCGGATGCTTCGCGAAGGTCGTCACGAAACTCCGCGTCTTGCTGAGCGATATTGAAGTCCCATTCTCGATGGAGCATCGCTGTATTTGACACATCGTCCGTCATGCGAATGTTGCTTACTAGTCGGCTGTGCCTGATATTCAGATACATAAAAATGTCTCAAGGGAGATGAATGCACTTGAAATCAGTATCAATCTCTGCCTGAACACCCTGGGGCAATTCAATATCTTCAACTTCCGATTCCTCTTCTTCATCGTCAGATTCGGAGTCGGTGTATTCTGACTCTGAGTCTAGACTCCCGTCGTCTATTATGAGATTAAGTAAAGTCAAACTCCATGATTTCACGACTCACAAAAGTCATCCTCTTCATCCATGCTCATCATTGCGTTTGACTCGGAGCAATCAATTCCCCTTAATATGTGATGTGGCGTGCGTGACTCCCGTCACAAACTAGTTTACCGGGTGGCCCGGTGTAAGCCGTGCAGCACTTCGACTTCCACACTCAACTGACCAAGAGCTTCCACGTCGATTTTGCTCCTCTCAAACCGCGAATTCCTTCTCAGAGGCCAAAACCGGCACAACAACGCGATTGAAATCAACTTACGTAATACATAACTGATTTCCGAATTGCACGCACACAGAGTACCTGGCACTTCCTTGTCGACACCACCATGGCCATGGATTCATCACTAGATCTGAACGGTTTGGCAAAGTCTCTACCAGCAGCAAACCTGGAGAAGGCTGAGAAGGACTTACTGAACAATTTTAAAGGTGAGGAGCGTTTATCCAGGCTCCATCCACGTTACTCACGTTCAGCACACATAACAAGCTGCTGCGCTCAGTATAACAACTCTTTACCGATCTTCAAGACATGCGTCTAAACGCGCTTATAACGCTGGATATGCAACAGCCTGCCAAGATCTCATGTCGATGATCCAACAGGGCGTTTCTACAGGCGGTGTAGCATTATCTGGGTCAAGCAACCCAGCCGGAGACGTGATGACGATCGGGCGAATCATGGACTGGATTGAGGCTAGGATGGAAGCTGTAAAGGCTCGCGAAGAAGAGGAGGATGAAGATGAAGACCGTGAAAAGGAAAAAGAAAGAGTAAGAGGGAGCGTCCCTGCAAGCCGCCCCAACATAAATAAAGATTCCACTCCCCGTCATGTTTTTCCCGGGGAAACTACGAGGGACACTGTACAGCCAGGTCCCTCTTCTTCTCGTCTGGAACAGCAAACTGTATGCTTTCTCATCCTTTTTTGCGCATTGGCTGATATATTACCCTTTTCGTAGGCTGTTCCAGCGCCTTTGACTCCGCATTCTCCTTTCACGGTTAACATATCAAACGTTCCCAATAGACAAGCATCACCTACGCCATCCGCCGTGCCACCCGCGCGCCAATCAAGCCACCCATATGCCAGCCAACGTTCATCCAAATCTCGTGCCTTAGGCGCCAAGAAAGACAATCCCGAGTCATTTCCCATCAGCCCACCTATTACAGCATGCCTTACACCTTCAGAGAATATATTTCGCACCCCTCCTGTCACAGCCGCAACATCTGTTACAGGTGACCCTGCTTTTGCCGACTATACTGCTGGCGCTAAGCGCCGTCATGCTGTCATGATGATGCTCGATTCCACCGCTGTTTCGGGGGCTACCGAGTCATCATCACAAGGGAGTAGCGTCTCATCAACAATCACATCCGCCTCTGGAAATACCAGACGCAGAACGCGGAGCTCACGCACGTCCATCCTTAGCGCCAATCATACACAAACCCAAAACAACTTGGGGGACGCCATGGACGTGGAAGACGAGGGACGAGAACGAAAGCGAGCGGCTAGACGATGACAGCCATTCAATTAGAAGTATTAAAGGTAGGTATTACCTTTAAGTTGTATGTCATAAGGTCGCACTGTCTTTCTAACCCATTTTCATACAATCCTTTGGCATTTAATTTAACACACTTCTGATTCTCCCCTTGTATTGCTCACGCTGCACGAGTTCTGTATGTACGCTTGATTTCAAGTGATACCAATTTTTGTTTGGCAATCATCTTATCCCCATTACTGTTTTACATTAATATATGCAGTGGTTTAACGTTTATGGTTTACGTAGCAGGACTGGATTATCATAAAGGAGAACACACCACGATCCACCGTAACTGTTGTAGCCCTTGGCGTTATTTCACGACTCATCTCCACCTTCCCCGACTCGCCCTTGTATACCCTATTCCCAGAAGAAACCTCGGAAATTTGATCATTTTATCCACTCATACCCTTCCGGATCATCAGTCTCGTCATCATAAATCAAATCTACACGAACTCACCATCCGCTCAAAGACTCCTATTTACTGGAGCGGGTAGAGCCCGGAAACGACCCAAACCCATACGACGCTTGAAGCGCTCCAAAGGCCGCTTCATAATCCTTTGGCTGTGACTGCCCAGGGGAAGTCTGCTTCTTGTCCTTTTGTGACTTGAGCAGAGCTTCTGAGGATGCGTTGGAAGACGTGCTTGATGATGTGAATAATGATTTGAACATTTTCGGTAGTAATAGCGAAGATGATTATAGAGCTCTGGCGAAATATGATGCTTGTATTTTCTCTTTTATAAAGGGCTGGGGAAACTTGTATGAGTGAATGAGTGAATCACGTTCAACACTCACTGTTTTATACTGCATAGTAGATGTCATCATGTTTTGTTGTGCGGGATGCAGTAGCACGGCGGCACCGCAGTATCGGTACCATAACTGTAGACTCAAGACAGGTTCTGACTCGACTCATGCCTCGTGGTGCTGTTACAGCATATAACATTCAACCTGCGCAACGCAGTCCAGAAAGGAACACGGTAATGAATTTGCAATGAATACCGTCCATAATTAGCCGTGCACCAGTGAGCGCCAATATCGAAACAGATCCGCAGCATAACTTTGTTAAAAATCACGATGCCATTGGTTACATTGATCGCACTATATGACCATTGACCGTTATATAGCTCCCCAACCATATAAACATGTGGCTCGTGTGTTACTTGACCTCTCTTGCTGCGTTTCACATTCTTGGCACGGTCGAGTCAAGTTGCTGTACATGGTAAGTTTGACAGATGACGCAGCCACATTGTTGTCTGAAATGCGACTGCGGTGCACCTGCCACTGGGAGATGACATGGACACCCTGTTATTGTGCTCACCTTGTAAGTAAATAACAAGTGTTTCATCTTTCATCATTATGAACCCTAATAGTGAAGTTCAACGTAACCTAATTTGGTTCACTACATTATGGGGTCAGTCAGCACACTGATAGGACTCCAAGGACTTACAGGAAGTAGTAAACTTCAAACTTGACCATTTGGAGAACCTGCAACCACCATTGAATGTGTTGCAGGTAATACGGCATTCGAGCACTGGTCTTTTGAAGCGCTGAGTATTGCTGCGCGTGCTTGCGATCGTGTTCTAAATTGTGGAAGAACTAGTACAGGTGCGGAGAAACCATCCTTGGCAGAACGATAAACGATTTCAATTTGCTGACGCTGACCGTTAACGCGAAATGTTGAAGCTCCGATTCGGACCTTCCTGTACACTGCTTCCAAGTATCTACTCGACTTACGAGCGTGTGCGATATTGTCGGACATCTCTGGCACTGTTATAATAACGCCTGTTTTCTGTTTTCTGCTTCCTGACTCCCATTCTCTCACTGAAGAATTAATTATGCCTGGGAAGAGCACCTCACCTGCGTCGGAGCTCCCTCTGAATGATATTACCAGTCCCTTATGGGCAGACCCTGTTTATAAGACGTTGATGTCGATTGTGATTAATCGAGCTTTCGCGGAGCAGAACTTAACGCTTGAAACTTGAAGGATCTAGTATGACTGGTAGGCTTGACTGGCCCAAATCCCACCATCCAAGTACTCAAGTAGAAGGCTGCAAACGAGTCGAGTACACAAGAATTTTGGAACATTCTAATCGACAACAATATAACAGAGCATACGAAAACGAGATAGGGTATAGCTAAAGTGCAAGTATATATCGGGCTCGTTTTTTACAACAGTAAGAAAGAAGATCGCAGATCAACAACTTGTGAATATATACCACACGACAGGAATACGACGCAGTAGAACTACACACCAATATGAACGAAAACCATCCTTTGCTCCAGCGGCACTGTCGTCTTCACAGCGTGTGTGGCACGGTTCAGTGCCCAGGCTGCCTTCGTACAATCCATCGCACCTCCATCCTTCAAATCTTTGAACATATTCTCATAGAAGGCTTTGACGACGTGTTTTGCGACAGAGTCGTCGACCTGCCACAGCGTCCCAATCACGCTCTTGAACCCTGAAAACTGAAGACCAGCTGCGAGGTGAATCACTTCGTCGGGTGTTTCCTCATCCCCGACGGCGGTATGACACGCTGATAAGAAAGTAAACTCGGCGTGCGGAATATCTATCTCCATGATATCGAGCAGCGTCAGATCTTCGTCTTTCATGACGAAATGGGAATTGTAAGGCTGCTTTGGGTCCTGCTTGCCATGACAAGCTAGGTGCACCCAGGTGTTCTGCTGCAGAGCTTCGAATGCACCTGCTCGTGTGGCTGCGTCTCCAGAAATAGTAGTACGCTTGGCCGTCGCAGGGACGAGCTTACGGACAAGCTCGAGCTCGCTGTCGACGGCCTTGAGCGCCTTGCCTTTCCCTGCACCCGGTTGACCCTGTCCGATTGTCACGAAGGATGGAGTGACACGCTTCTTCATCGTCTGTCTGGATCTGACCAGAGCCGAAAGTGCGGGCGTGTAAGAGCAGATGTAGAGATCCTCCAGACATTGCTCCCTAGAGCCATCTGGGTTCGTTCGAAACGGGTGAGCTGCGTGAAGAGGAATGGAGGTGAAAGCTGCCGTTGGACACAGCCAGATTCGACAGTATTTTAGTTTCAGATCATGCCGGAGGACGTTGACGATGGGTAGCATTATCTCGTCCCATACTGTCCGCAAGAGGACTATTAGATCGTTTCGCGGCAATTTGGGGCCCATGGTAGATGCGTGTCGTATTGCCCTGGCGAAGCGGTCCTTGAGATTGGTCAGATCTGCGAGACGGACAGATGGCAAGGGAACATGATGGGGATCTCCTGATGTCGGGACGATGATGGCGTTGCACGAGTATTCACTCGCAATGAGGATGATGACCGGGCCCTGGCGGGCTGCAGCTTGCAGGTCTGCATACAAAGGCGGGAGCAGGAACCGCGAGAACCCCCGAAGATCACGTATCATAGCTATGGCAGCTTCCCATTGCCTTGTAAGTCTCCTATACTCTGTTGCTGCCCGATCAACAGCAGCTCTGTCGGTGATTGTTGCAGAACTCTGAGCCGCACTGGAAACGAGTTTTCTCATCTCCAAATAATTGTGCGCCAGTGCCGGATTCACTGACTCAAGGTCTTCAACTGGAGTCCTGAGTCGGGAGGCCAGCGACCATTGCTGGCCACGGCCCTGCTCCACAAGTTCAACTGCATGTGGTAGATTGTCACAGCGGATGGCACATGATGCTGCATCTGCTGGGGGTCTTCTGGCGTAATGGAAGGCAGCGGCAGCTTCACGCCGGGAAGTTACCGAAGACCGTGTTGCCAAATGAGCATCCAGAAGCTCAAAAAATGTCGAGTAGGCTTCTAGCGCGGATCCATGACCATGCTGCTCCGCTGCAATGGTCCACTTAAATGCGTGAAGGATGCGTGGTGGGAACCCTTGAGTAGAATGTCTTGATGCGAGTCTGGAATTCTCCACAGCAAGAGACAAATCAGCAGGGTCGTGTAGAATCCGGTAACGAGACAAATAGGCCCCCTGAAGCCACATGTAACTGAAAAACCTGTCCGGGTGTAGTGAAGACAGAGCCGCCAATGACTCTTGGCAAAGAGCAATGGCCTCCTCAACATCTTCATTCTTCTGAACTTGCGTGAAACGAGAGCAGAGCACCCAGCTCAAACTGTAAAGAGTTCTATGGCGCTCTGGATGGTCGAGCCGCTTTAGCCGAAGGGATTCTCGATACAGATCAATTGCCTCGTTGAGATCCTCGCTGACTTGCGATTTGTTATATCTGTTTTTGAGCGCATGGGCAAGCTTGTGAAGCGTGGTGTCACGACGTGGATGCCCAGGTGGGCGCAACGTCAGGGCCTCACGAATGAGGCTGATAGCTCGGGTCATGTCTTCAATGTCGCTGCGTTCGTTGAAACGGTGGACGAGGGCGTCCCCTAGGTTGCCCAATGAGTAATCACGAAATTTGTGCCCAACAGGGCGCAGGTGCAGCGCTTCTTCATGCAAAAAGATGGCCTCATCGAGATCATTAGGATTGCCTTGGTGCGTAAAGCAGGACATGAGTGAAACAGCCAAGTTGTCCAGGTAGGCATCACGGTCAGCATGTCCCTCGGGACACAGAGACACGGCTTCACGACGAAGCTGTATGCTTGTGTCAAGATCATCGATGCTGCCGTGCTGATTAAACCGTGCTTTGACTGCTCGTGCAAGCTTGTCGAGGGTTATGGGACGAAGCCGTTGGCCCAGAGGACAGAGCTCGAGCACGACTCTTTGAAGGTGGATGCCTTCATCAGATGCGTCTGTTGGAAGATTGTTGCATCCACCGATCACATAGTCAACACCATTTTCCCCTGCCGCGATGCTACGAAGGTACGTGCCCTCTGGACAGAGAGGCAGTAGCTCATGATACAGTTGGGCGGCTTCGCAGATGTCTGCAGCAGTACTTTTCCTGGAGTGGCGCCAACTCAGCGCTACGGCGAGATTGAATAGGGATAAGGGATGATCGGGATGGTGCTGCGGACGCAATGCAAGGGCGTCGCGGCAGAGGGAAGTGGTAGTATCAATGTCTTTGACATCATTTCGGATGTAGCCCTGAAGGCAGGCCCACGCGAGGTTGGTGAGAGCCGTTGCGCGGTCTGGATGGCCGACCGGACACTGGTTCAGAACCAACTGAAAATCCTCCATAGCATCGTTCAAGTCAGAGACATTCCCGCTTTTGATGTATGAGGCAAATTGTGCGTGGCCCGCATCTGCGTCTCGAGCAATCTCGCAGTCTACGAGGGGCTATAGTTGGTGTTCCGTCAACAAAGCTAACGGGACAGAGTTCGGGGTCGCTCACATCAAACAGTGCGCCGTTTTGATCGTCCCAAGCATGTACAACAGCAACCTTCAGTGTGATGGAAGGTTGGACACCGCGCACGGCTGGGAAGGATATATCTACGAGATCTTAGCATATGTGCATGAATGAGAAGCGAATCACTCACCAAATGGGTGATCTCCATGATCCAGTGCCTCATCCCACGAGATTTCAAGTTCCTCGATGACCTCTCCACCGCCTAGCACCCGACCAAGCTCATAGGAAGCCCTGATCTCTATGGACAATGTAGGCGAGGCATTTGATGGTCTATATACCAATGATCAGTTCTCGCATCACGTCGGAAGATCTCCATGGACTTTATAGAGTTACGGCATCCCCCCACGCTACAGATTCATCAGATGATAGGACACTGATGGCCGATTTCCAGCGTCTCCTCGAGTCGACATTGATGGACACGTAAATGCCAGCAGGAATGCGCTCGGACGGGACTCGAAGATTCTTTCCGCTGATGACTGTAGATAGAGTGTGAGGATCACGAAACAGATACGAAGATAGTATGGAGAGACTCGCCTTCAAGTCTGATATATCGACGTTTTGAGCGACGAGGCACGATGTTGTGATGGAGCAGATTGATGACGTTCGAAGACAGGCTGAGTGCCATGGAAGGAATCAGTCAGAAGGGAGGACGGGGGTAAGGATATGGAGACTGTGGATAGAGGTTCAGCTGAAAGAGAGATTGAGCGCGAGGGTTCAGGGCGCGCTTTACGTGTATTTCCATATTGTCGGTGGATATTCGGCACGATAGACGCTGGTATGATCACACAAGCGCTGGGAATGGAGATCACCGACCAGGATTAGCAGAATAATCTGTGCTGAAGTGGAGAATGGCATGAACAGTTCGCGACGAAAGTGGTCTGCCAACATTGAAAGGGACATGCGAGTCTCAGAATCATTGCTGCTCCTGGACTTGCATCGTACTACTCAGTCAGTACGCAAAGGCAAGATGTAGAATTGAGTATATTTTGTGAGGTAATGACAGAGGCAAAAAATGTCTATATCGCCGAAAACGGCACCCAAAGAAAAGACGAATAATAACATACGACTGGTGCAATTGAGCTGACAGTGTCATGGGGAAGGATGATCTTGCCTGCAACGAGGAATAAGAAAAAATAAGGCGAAAATGCATCCAATTGTATTCTCGTTCGGTGAAGGATGCATCGATGATTGACGAGCGAAGTATTGAGGAAGCCGTGACCGCTACCGGATTCACTCACCGCAGAGAAATAAAAAACTGAACCCTGCGGAAGAGGAATATCCATTACACTCATTTCCGAAAGTCTTGACTCACGTGTTTGTGGCGGTTCAAACAAGTGAAAATGCTGAAAATTCATTTAAATCAGTTTCGAGTTTTGCAGGCCTCTGAACGGCTTCAAACACACCATCTTGCACCTATTTCCTACTCAGACTCGCTATGGTCAACCAGAGGATCAGTCCTGACCGAAAAAAACGAGGCGTTTGGAGGAAGATCTAGCTCATATATGATATAGTTGCTCCTGGTGTATTGTCAAAAAGTATAGAGCGGTGGGAGGCAAATTATGATCTACATCGATGTATTAACCCTCACACACCAATCATGGGTGCGCCCTTGATTTCCGGATCAATTCAAACTGTTAAGGAGTCTGGACTCTGCATGCTGCTAGCCAAAAACCTGTCATTGCTATTCGAATTGTCGATGTATCCTGTTGCTCACGCTGTCTCCAGTGAAGAAGTGGCTTCAACGGCATCCGACATAGTGGGTGGCGCCAATTCCCTGACCAGGACCTTCGTGAACCTTGCAGCTTCCTTGCTGTAAATGCACCAGGTTGGTATAGGCATAGTGACTATCTGTAACAATAACATGTAGAATGGAATAGCTAGTAGCTGTATTTGATGTATGGAGCTGAATACAATCTACAAACGCGAACAGTAGTCGCTGAATGTGCAAAGAAACGGCGTGGTTATCGATTTGTGGAAAATCATCGAGTTCATTCCTGAGAAGACCTAGACGAAAGGGCTTGCCACTTGCTGGCGGTATCCATCCAAAATGTGTAGAATATGCTAAGACTTACCTCCCATCGCTCTATACGCTCTATGCTTTCAAGAACAGCAGCTTGTGCTCGAATTCTCATCCTTCCTCCAAACGCCTCATTTTTTTTCGGTCAGGACTGATCCTCTGGTTGACCATAGCGAGTCTGAGTAGGAAATAGGTGCAAGATGGTGTGTTTGAAGCCGTTCAGAGGCCTGCAAAACTCGAAACTGATTTAAATGAATTTTCAGCATTTTCACTATTTTTGAACCGCCACAAACACGTGAGTCAAGACTTTCGGAAATGAGTGTATAGGTGACACTGCATGAATAGGCTGACAGGTCCGTAGTGTAGAGAAGCCTTGAAGGTGACGGGACCATACTTTGACCAAGGACATCGCTATTGACATTAGTGTGGCTTGAGGCTGAAAAATGACATAGATTACAAGAGCGGACCATTGCGGTGAGCATCTGAATGTGGGGCTTCGACGAAAGGGAGGTGTTGTGCTCGAGGTAAAGGTGATGTCAATGGAACGAGGTGCAGAGTGACTGTCGAGTCGATGGTGAAAGAGACAGAGTGAAGAGGGAATTACCAGATATGAGACGTATCTCGTAGAAGATGGACGTAAACTCCAATCATGTAGACGTCCAGAGGATTTATTCGCACAAGGAACTTGGGTGTCGAGACCGTGGTCCAAACGTGCCGAAATATCCATTCCGTTCTCTCACGGTGTTTCTTTCATGCCTCGTGGTGTTGTTCCATCAGAATACAGCATGTGATATTCGACCTGCGCACGCAGTCCAGAATTCAAAGCAACGCGGCACTAAAAATCAGCATGCCATCAATTGGTTACATTGATACTATCGCACTACATTGATCAGATCGATCAGCTCCCCAATCATATCATAAACACATGGCTCGTGTGTTACTTGACCTCTCTTGCTGCGTTTCATTACCCACAAAATTCTTGGCACGGTTGAGTCAAGTTGCTGCTTGCATCAAGGTAAGTTTGATAGATGACGCAGTCATATGGCTGTCTGAAGTGCGACTGCGGTGCACCTGCCACCGGGAGATGGCATGGACACCCTGTTATTGTGCTCACCTTGTAAGTAAATAACAAGTGTTTCATCCAAGTTTCATCATTATGAACCCTAATAATGATTGAGTACCAGGTCGAACGTAGCCTAATTTGGTTCACTACATTATGGAGCCAGTATACCAGCACAGTGACACGATTCGGACCTGCAGCATCAAGCTTCAAGCTTGACCATTTGAAGAACCTGCAACCACCATTGAATGTGTTGCCGGTATTACGACATCCGACCACGAGTCTTTTGAAGCGCTGAGTATTGCTGCGTGTGCCTGCGATCGTGTTCTAAATTGTAGAGGAACTACAGGTGCGGAGTGGGAGAACGATAAACGATTTTGATTGGCTGACGCAACTCACAATTTCGGAAAGCCAGCCAAGATGATTTGCCATATTCGGCCTGGCCTTGAACGTTACAATGCGAAAGCTCCGATTCTCTACAGCTACTTTCATATCGATAGGACCGGACTTGATTTTGTTCCCTTCCGCTCTTGTTTACTTGTGGAACTCGACAAACAAAAGGGTCTCGCTGGTTACGATATCTGAGCGCGCGAAGTGACTCAGAATGGCAAGCTCGGAGTCCACTCGTTTGGAGTCACTTGACGCTCATATTAGTCACCGAGTTGCAACGACGTTCGTCTGTCACCTCTCGTGACGCACGACTATCGAATACGAATTGACAATATTGTACTAACACGTGTACCACTAGACTAATGTCTTCACAATTGACAATGCTGATTCCTCCTCGTGGTGATGCAAGTTCAGTGTTACTCAGCCCCATGCTCCCGGCTTACTCGGCTAGCAACCTGGTCATTGGCACGACGGCTTTCTCGTCTACACAAATTTCGGCCATTTTTCTGCACACACCGCGCATACTATTTGGTGGGTGCAAAGACTGGTTTTTTGGTGCGTCGCAAGTTTTATTTTATTTTTTCTACACCCTTGCTTGAAACTCGCTGAGACCCGTATCTGCCCTTGTCAATTTGATGCTGCCACTCCCGTTCATCGCGTTCGCCGTTTGCTTTGAAGCTAGCTTTTCTATATCCAGTATCTAATGTTCTAGTATTGTCTTAATTTTTCTAATCTATTGTTATCGATGACCGAGACTAAGTTGACGCCTTGACAAGGTCTTGCGGGATCGAGATATTGTGCGATTCCCGACCAGCCTTATCATAAAATCGCTGTAACAAGGATGATGCTCTATTGTCGATATGAAACCTCTGCGAATTTTGCGCAATCAGCAGTGTGGTTTAGCCACATCATTGTTAGTGAATGTCTCACACTGATGTGTAACAAACGCTTGCAGTCAAACAATGAATAGAAAACAATACGCCCACGCAGTTGATGTGGATCGTGTGTAGTCGATGTCCACACCTGCCAAAGGTATATAAGGTCACGAACATCGCACGAAAAACATCAGTTGCAAACTTACTCACCTCATACCTCTCTTCCCCGGCAATCGGCTCGAAAATGAACGCAATGACAGTCCTGTCAGGCATTACTATCGTTGCCATTGGTATCTGGTGCAGTGGTGCGGAAGGATAGCATGCGCAGCTACCTCTGCGCAATACTCCTGCTTCTGGTCGACATTTAGATCCACTGTCTGCGCGTGTCATCGCAAGCCCAGTCCAGTCCTTCATTACCCTCGCTGGAACAATGGGAAGACATGTCTCGACCCAATATCCCAGCGAGGGTAGGTGGAGGAGCTGGGCACGATGGCAAGGATCTCGATGTTGCGTGCCACAGGCTCCTTGCAGGGAATGAGTAAGTGTGAACACCGGGACTGCGCTGTGACGTGCAGATAGTAGTTGATCTACTGTCAGCGTAAGCCGGACAGGTCCCGTCCTTCATTACCCTCGCTGGTAGTATTGGAATGCATGTCGCAATAAAAAGCTGTCCAGCGAGTGCTAGTACTGTTTTCGGAGGTAAGCGTCGTGTGTTGTCATCATCCAACCGATCACTTTCTACATGTGCTGCAGTCTACACCGTACGTACGCGTAAGTGAGCATTACTCGTATTCCCGGGGTCAGGCTTGCGCTGGAACGACAAACTTGCGATGCTGAGTTTATCGCAAGTTTGTCGTTCAAGCGCAAGCCTGTTACGTAACTTCCTGTCAGGTTCCGTGTTTTATTCAGGCGAAACTCGATATCAGCAAGGGCAGATCTAGAGCTGGCCGCAGACGGTCTCCTATTTCCTTTGATGATAGCATAAATAGGTTATGACTGGGTACTCCTGAGCAACATTTGAAATTGATTGGTGGAGAACTCACCGCGGGCGAGTCTGACACTCAGTGAGCCAGTTCATTCCCAAAAATGAAATGACATCATTCAATTTATCGGACAGACACGAGGCGCAGATCATTTCAATTGACATTGACATCCCATCAACATCATCGCACCCTATCCTCGAGGCTGAAGCATGTAAGTACATCGATAAGATAAACAGTGCAGTCACCAAGAAAGGGGATTGATGAACTATCCCGTTCTCGACTACACCATTTGATTACTGCAAGCACAAGACGGCGACCATCCCAGAAAGCATCAACGCGCCAATTTGATCAACACAGCTATATTAGGCACGAACAGACCGATCAACGCCTACGTAAGTGATGGTGTGTCTGCCCTTCGACAGAATGCATGGCGATGAGGTGGCAGGTAAAAGTACATAACATCTATACATGTCGATGTAGCATGCTGTATTAAATAAGAGCGCTAGAAACAATAAGTATACATACATAGCCCAGAACCACCATAGGTGCCTGTCATGGCTGGTCACCGCTTGGGCTCATGTCTCGGAGAGGGACATCGACGACCCCAAGCTCAATGACAGGTGGTCCATCCGCCTCCCGTGTGTGACATTGTGTGGGCATTGCAATGAGGACAGCTACGCTTACGGAATAAGGTGCCGATGTTGACGGAGATGAAGATACAGGCGTAGAAGGAACAATCGGAGATGACGTCGCCGGTGCTGGTGAAAATGGTGTACGGTAAGATCGTAGGAAGCGCATCGTGCGAGACGACGCGTCAGATCGGGTTTGCGGTGACTGTGGCCTCGAGGACCGTGGACTTGGAGAAGACTTAATATGAGCGGCGTAGACAGGCTGTGACATGAAGTTAGCGACAGCACTTGCGGGACGTTCTGCACGAGAGAAGCGTACCATTATGTCATCCCAAGCACATTTGATATCAGCTGGCCCCTCCTCATCACCACTGCGGAGCCATGCTTCCCACAACTTCGGCTTCTTTCCAACATCTCTTCGTCTACGACTCCCCCTGGGATCATACGATTGGTGAGGGAGCCATGTCCCTGCTCGAATAGCTTCTTCTACAATGCGTTGGTGACGTCGTCGAAGTATCAGGCTGCGAATAACAATGGCGGATGAGACAGCAAGCAGAAGGACGAGTGTAGCTATTAACGCCGTATATGACATAGATGTAGAAGCCATAGGATTTTGAGTGGAGGTAGACATTGCGAATCGTCAATGGTAGTGAAAGCAAGAAACGAGAGACACGAACCAAGAAAGGTGTAGACTGTGAAAGGCGAATTGATCATTTTGGTATTATGGGGATGTAATATGATTTCATGCACAGGTAACCGAACCGGTTCGGGCAGTTGAATAACACAAGCGAAGAAATTCCGGAACCACAGGAACGAGTTAGTGTACCACAAACACACGAGTAGAAAGTTGAAGGTAGAGGAGTGAGGGAAACATCGGAAAAGCAGTGTGAGAGCCATGTCACCATAACAATCAATTAGACTCACGATACAAGGCAGCACTCGAAGTTAAGCTGGGTTCGGCACTAGTAGTACTGTTCGTACTACTACCATTGATTGCACCAGTAGGAGTACCAGGAAAAGAAGATGTAAATAATGGTGAAAAAGTACTAGTGCTTGACATTTTGCGTGCTGAGCTGGCAGACCTTCTGGGAAGTTCAAGTAAGCGGGACCAAATCGTCGGAGCCTATTAATGTATAAGGTCTTGAGAACACAAGGGGGAAAAATCGAGACAGTCAGAGAGACGTGCGCGTGGGGTTTCGGTCGCCGTCCACAACGACGAGCTGGTCACACTGAATCCTGATCGACGATATCATTCCTCAGTGAACGATATTCACGGAATTTTGCGAAATGAATTCGCACACTGAAGTTCCACTGGATGCGGCCACGGTCAAAATTTGATCATACGCATTTCCAACTTCTTATTGATCACTGCGCACTCCAAAGTGGCCCGGTCCAGCCTGAGGGAAATCCATTATCCTTTGCAACCAGGTCCATGCCACGCATCAATTATGCATGATGCCTATCATTACTCTCCGGCTGACACCGAACAGCGTGGATTCAGGTTCCAGACTATTGACTTAATGAGCCCGCGGCGGCCCTGACAATGAGGTTGATTCTCTTGGTCAGGGTTTGTGAACCAGTAACAGCACCGACATGGTACTGCCGCCACCACGAAGTAAGTAAGTAGCCACGCGTTTCCGTGCTAATTAGAGTAAATCCGCTGTCTCGGTAAATTACTTGGAGGTAGCGGAGGCATATTCTACTTCCGTTCATTTGAACTGTGACACGACGACCGAGCGGTAGCAACTTTTTCGCAAGACTCATCTTGGAGGTGTATTGCGCGATTCCGTGTAAGTAATTTTTTTACTTCGGGTATTGCCTGTGACTGAAAATTTTGTTTTCTGCTGTCATCAATACACCGAACGATGAGATGCTTTACAGATGCGGTGGCACGCAAAAAACGCTGTGCGCTTATTTCCAATCCATGTCTACACACGACAACTTCAGCAGCACGAGCCCTTGAATCCAGTACTGTCCATTCAGAGCAGGTACCCGTATGTGGACGTGCTAATTAGGAGAACACCCGTGTCTTTTCCTCTTCTCCGTTCCTGCGAATGCTCCGAGACACGTACGCTTTGATACATACCCAAGTGCTTGACCCTGGTTCGGTTCGTTCTCGGCCCCCTCACTTTCAGTGTCCGGCATTCACTTCAATTTGACTCGCGGTGACCTCGCCTCTTAATGCGTATACCCATTCATGTTCTTCCAACCCGTGTGGATTTCGATTTGAATTTCGTCGGCTTTTGAAAGGCGAGTTTAGGCTGCTATTGTTTGGAAAATGAGATACGGGAGCTCGTCGATAATCCATATACACGTCGAAGCTACGCAACACTATCGAAAGAGGTGCCACGAAAACTGGGTGAGATGCGCAGCCTTCTCTGCAATGGAAGTTCCACGTCACTGTTGACATCGCCCTCTGCATATATGTCTCACTATCGTCGGAGAAGCTGGGTTCGATGACCTTCTGCCAGACAATGTGAGGCTGAATCTATTTTAACTTCAGTGTCATCACTCTCTGCTCATTCTTCCAGGGGTACGTTGATGCACCAAGGTTTTAAACAGTCTTTATTCACTGATCGTCGTTCACCACAGAATATCACGAAGCTATTCGACGCAGCTGTGCGTTAACTAGTCCTTGTTCCTTCGCGCGATTTTGACTATCTACACTCTAGTTCATGCTACACGGCAATGACCTCCGAAAATCGAAGGTGCTCGTCGACTCATCGGTGCAAGGCTGGTCCTCGTAGTGCTTAATTATGCGCTGTAGGCTGTGCCACGCATGTGATAAGTTATCGGTCGTACGATATGATACGATATGACAATTGATGCCCACTTCTAAGAAGCAGCAGTTTATGTAATAACATAGTTGTGCATACCGTGTACTTTGCCACGATGCTCACTTCCTCCGCCTACCCCCGCTGGGCAGTCCCATATTGCAATTGCAACATGGAGTTGCCAGCGAGGATAATGAAGCTTGATAGAGCCGGGCTTGCGCTGAAATAGCAGACTTAGATCCTTCAAGTCTCGAGATCTCACCCTTCGGCACAGGCCTCATTACGGCCTGCTTATCTCCTATAAGCCGTGGCGCATAGTAAGTTCGTGGTTATACTTTGACAATCTGATACGATATTCACCCTCGGCGAACCTTGAAAATTTTGGGGTAATGCCGTTCAGAAGGGCTCAGCGCTCAGCAGTATTTGCGCATACTGTTGCCTATGCTGTGCCAGTGCGCTGGGTGCCAGTAACGATGGTGAAGCCTGATAGGACCGTCGTTGCGTTTGCTTGCAGCGATGCCGAAAACAAATGCACGGCCGGTCCTCCCGAGCACCGGCGAGGATCACGGGGCCCGGCGAGGCCGTGCTTTGACAGGAATGGACAGACTTCCGTGATCAAGACCTCTTGGAACCAGGCAAAGACCGGCCGCTGTAGGCCTGGTGGCTTGTGGCACACAGCAAACTATGAGCCATAGGCAGGTCTGGTGGCAAGTGAGGTATTGAGGGGTGAGTGGGTTTACAACTCATTTTTAGTGAGCTGTTCGCGACCTTATATACCTTATCGCACGTGTGGGTGAGTTGTTTTCTATTCATGGCTGGCTGCAAAATGCACTTCGGGGTGAGACACTTTTCTGATGATGATCAAGAGCGATGGCTTACAGTGGCAGCCCAAGGCTTCATGCCGACAATGGAGCATCCTTGTACGATTTCGTGATTTTTTTGAAGAAAAATTCTCTTATTGTCACTGTAGGCTGGCCTAATGTCGACAGGACTTCAAGCTTCAAGTATTACGCGATGTCAAATATGATCGAGTTAAATGTATAAATAAGTGTCCATTGGCTTGTACCTCCGCTGGGGGAGTGTACGAAGCAGTGAGAGTTGGTCTGACAACCATCTGGGATGATTTCGTGATACACGTCTGGCCAGAAACCGCACAAGGTCTTCACGTGATTTTGGCCAGGTGTAGCATTGTATATGCCCCCTATGTATGCGACGGAAACCTTGTCCCTGGATAAAGCCACGGCGAGAATTTACTGTCTTAGAGATGTGAAAATAAATAATCTTCGCTTGTCTGTTATTTTACCGATCCGATTTAAGTTGTTCAGGCACTAGTTGATGGGAGGGAGAGAGACTTCAAGCTTCAAGGTTCTCCCAATGGAATTGACTCCACGAGGGAAAACCAGTTAAGCGATGTTGGAGTGACAGAACAAGCAAGTATCGACTGTTTTCGTATTGCCCGCACCACCACTTAGTGCCCGGTTTAATCTAACGATATAGGTATGCCCGCGGCGAAGATTTTACTAGTGGTTATCCTCAGATGATCAATGAATCCTTGATGTATCCAGTGGATTTAATAAACATGTCGAAGTCGTGGCAGAACTTGAATACTCCATCATCACAAACATATGAAATCGTAGCGTTTTTAAATGGGAAGGTGAGCTGAACAGCCGTTCCTATTAATTCGGAATTACAAAGGTGGTCAATTTACAAGTGTCGAGTGCAAGCTCATACGTGCAGGGGTAGACCGAGCACTTTCTTTCGCGAGATCATCAAGTACGATTGGCGGCTCATAATATTTCCTGGAGCTGTGCTGGGAGAGCGAGCGTAGTTGATAAAAAAATTGTTTGCAGTTTCGTACGTACCATTGACTAAAAGAAGGGAGACGTAGTCAAATGCCACCGCAGGGAAGAAATTGAGGTGATTGACATGAGAAATTGCAGTGCAACATCGTGTGTCAGTATATCCCCATCCCTGCCATCATTGCTTACAGTATCCAAATGACCACGAGATCGACGTAATATTGAAGGAAGAGTGTGCTGGAATTCTGGGTGGCAGTTCAGACTGAGAGTTGAAACAAACTCCCGATAGAGTCTATGAAGGACACTGTCATTGCGTACCACCATACCCTTCAGATTTCGATTTATCTCCTTGCGTCGGATCCTTTGTTCCTGACAAAACTCATTCTAAAAATTGAAGGACATCCAAAACGCGACCACAGCACCCGGACCAGTCATCTCGTAGTCTAAGAGAGTCCAAAAGAGTCTGAACCACACTTCACCAACACGCCGAACAAGCTGCAGGATAAGACGTTACACCGTAGGGTCCGCAGGTAAGCTGTCGGACATGGAAATACATTCAAGAACATCAGATTCGTGCGCGTGCCAGTTGTTACGCCAGAGATCGAGGTGCATGCGCGTGGCGAGGATCGCGAGGATAAGGGCCTGGAAACTATAGGTTTTGGGGGGTGTTGTATGTAGGAATTCTCAACGGAAGTGGGAAGTGCATACCGTTCGAAGAAGTTTATGGACTGGTGTGCGGAACATCAACAACTCAATCACATTGAAGGGTAGTGTCTACTTACAATATAGGAAAACAGAACTGGAGTGAGGACGTTCACGGCTGAGAGGACTTTCGGAACAATAATCATCATCGATAAGCCCGGAGAAATATTTAAACTTTGACTCACACAAACTGCATGCATAGTAAAACATATTATGCTTCACCAGGATGGAATGCAGGCGGCCCTTTCCTATCTGCCAGCTCTGTATGATGGGTATGAGTGTGAGAAAGACCAATACTGGGGAGTGCGTTGGTCAGCACGTGTATGTAACGTATGTTCAGCGACATACCCACTGCAAGCACAAATAAGAGAAGGAATGATACGAAGAAATAGACACTGCTCGAGCTCCGGTAGCAGCCTACAGTACCTGGGATCGTGCTAGTTATGACTGTGAAAGTGGAGTCAATATATGCGAACATTAGTGGAGGAAGGTGAAAGTACAAACCATCAGAGGTGGCAACAGCGGTAAACCAAATGCCGATGAATGATACAATGATAGCCTGAGTGATTGGTAAACGTTGCAACCACGAGAGTGGAGATCAAGGTGGCATGGAACTCACAAAAAGGGTGGACAGCATGGCTACGAGTACAATTCGATTTTTGTTCCAAAGCGCGTATGTTCTGAGTATAAAAAAGCCTGCATGTGTCAGATCAGGAGTACGTGTATGTCGTAGGGAAAGGGTAGATACATTCAGAGCAAGTGAGTGATATCACTCCCAAACCTATAAGAGGAAAGATCAGCCCTCGGCCAGGAAGTGCAGTCACATATACCGTGCACGCACACGAGTAAATATTGATTAACATCCGGCATTTCTGGCAAATTCATGCAGTAAGCGTTATTCATCGGTGGGTACTAAGTCTCACATACATTTGGGTTCTCGTTCGGGGTGAAAATCACTGAAACACAACATGTCAGTTTATCTATGCCCACTGCTTGGAATGAACGCACTGTATAGGTCCGTGGCGATGAAGAAGAAGGGGATATATCGTGCAACGATATAAAGGGCTTTCAGCTTAGTCCAGCGTGACTGAAGAAGGAATGTCCACTTTGAACAGCATGTTATTAGTATCCAAAGCGAGACATATAGTGGAACAAGTGCATGACTTACCTCTTCGTGAAGTGAACTAATGTAATCATAGGTCTGTATAAACAGGTTTAACGGCAAACGGGAATAGATTGGGGCAGCCTACCCAAAATGTAGCCAGCGTCACTGAGATATTGAGTTAGAACGAGGAGAGAGAGAAGCAGTTCAGACCGCACGCACCACATGTACACTGGTGGTCGCGCATGATGAGTATCTGTTAATATCTTGCCCTCGTATTAGGGAAGCGACGTACCGCTAGGTAATACAGATTCCAGGCCGTTGCGACTTGGGCATCATCAGCCGAAGAATCCATCTGCTTTCGTTCGAGTGGCAAAGAAACAGGTTTCGCGCGCACATCATACAGGGCTTTTCTTATCTCTTATGAATGAGCTAGAAACCCGTCGAGATGGGGGTGTAAATATTGGCGACACTAGTATGATGCTTAGCTGGATGATCATGTGGAACGTGTCACTGATTGGTTGATTTACATAACATCAGCCGTGCAGGACGGAGGTTGATGAGAATCATGGTAGTTGGGCTAGACTGATCAAGAGCATAGTCATGGGTACTTACTCGATTTGCAGCACCGCCCAGCTCTATATAATTAGATTTGATTGACGCATTGTAGTTGACTCGCATGTGCTCAATATTGTGTCGGTCCTTAATTCTTGCTTTGAAGGCTTAGAGTTTGAAACACCATCAGTCATAGAAACACACAGTGGGCCACCCTTACTACGGAGACGGGAAATCAACCCAGTCGCTAGACCTAGGTCACCATCATGGGCAGTATATGCATGAAGACGGGCAACAAATGTCAACGCCACTGATGAAACCTGCTGTACACGACTACTCATTAAAATCAAAGTCTCAGCGAACAACGAAGACCTGACCTGCTACAGCCTCCGACTGCTCTGACAACGTTGCGCTTTGCTCGGCTAATCCCAACCCAAACACCGCGGAACCTCCTCTTCGCTCTCACCCTCTGCCTATTAGTCCCTATTCCAACGCCTTTCCCTTGAACAGTTGCCACTCATCAACAACGTGGCTGATCATGGGACTAAAGAGCCCATGAAAGAAAGTTGGGGATCATGACTTGCGCCAGAGAGCTCACGACCGCTGAGAAATGCATTAGCTATTGAAAGCAGCTGCGATAGGTGCACCGGTGAGCGACGGGATAAGCTGTTGAGGTTGCATGATAGTTCTGGTCAAAGGGGCATGACGAAAAAAAAAGAACAAAGGAACTCACTCGAGGATCTGGTTGTCTTTTCAGAAGGTGGATATCATTGGGTTATGAGCGTCAATGCGATGGAGAGAAAGGTGGAAACTCCAATCTACGTTGGGTCGAGTTAGGACAGTTAAATTTTCAACGGTTCAGTCTGATTGGCCCCCATCTGCAACTCGAATTTAGTCCAAATCGATTTTGAGGTCTGGAATAGGTCTACCACGTTGGTTACAAACCTAAACACCCTCGGATTACGGTGGAGCTAAAATTTTGTTTTCTACATGGAACTCCCGAAGTTGAACTCGGGGACTGGCCGCGCGCTTCTCCTATCATAGCACCGCTATGATGATCATGATATATGAAAGCAGACCAAAGGAAGCACAACACGTTTTCGTATGAAGCAGATTGATATAGAAATCTGTAAGGGGACAGATGTGATTGGGAAGAGCAAGTCGAGGCTTCGGAGTTTCAACATGCTATCTTTCAAAACCACCTCAATGAAGTCGCGTCATATGTATGTTCCATGGCATTGTCCACTATGAGACTCCCTTCCGATAACTCTAAAACTTTACGGTATCGACCGATATGCGTGTTCCTTGTTATCAGTTCGATTTGGAAGATAAGTGTACGGGAAGGAACGAAAAATTCATGGCGCAGCAGAAGGTCAGCTTTGGTTGCGAGACGCAACCCTTGACAGGCAGGCAATGCCATCGTAACTCATGCATTTAGTTCAAGAGATATATATACTGTGTGCACATGCATACGTCAGTATCTGGGTCTTGGTGTGTTGTGTTAAAGTCGCACCTCAGAAACTGCGCATGTTGCCAGAAAACAAGACTGAGGTATTTAATCTGCAGGACCAGTTGTGAAGAATACGAGGATAAGGCGTCAAAGACGCACCTGTATACGATTTGACTGCGTCACACAAAGCGAACTTACTTACAACTTAGGTGACGTCCGTGAGCCAAAACCATGTCTTCATTGGCCCCTATGAAACAAGAGAAATCAGCTATGAGGTACAAACGATCCAAGGACACACAGCCTAACATACTACATCGGGACTGAGGTAAGCATGCAAGCTTGACCCTCACTATTGCATTAACGGATAACTAGATGGTAGTGAGACTCATGGGTCCGGGACTGGCAATATTTGAGTACATTCAGATTTAGACTTCCGCGTTCCAGCGTCGCTGGCAGACAAGGGTCATTCTGCGCGTTTCTCGTCAAGCTCTCTGGGCCGCTAGCGCAGACCGCGACTCTCCCACCCAATCTCAGTAATATCTGACTTTTAGCACACTCGATTGTTCCCTTTCAGATGATAGCGGAAGACTGATGAAGTCCTTGAGAAGATTCTGACGTGAGAATGAGACGACGGAGTTGGGGATATCGATATGACCGCTTCTCGATCGCAAAGATACGTTACGAAAATAGGGATGTGCAGGTCATCGTGCTATTAGACGCTGCCGTAGCAATATCCATCAGCATCAGAGTACACCATTCTATCTGACCTATGTAAATAGATCAGGATGATGTAACGCACATGGTCAAAATTGAAATACCGAAAGATCTGATGAGTACCAAATGAATTTGATTCTCTGAGTTCGTTACCCCCTGACTGCAGTCTACCTTGACACACGTGTCCAGTCCCATCGCTTTGTGCAGCGAGAAGGAACCTGGGTGAGGATAGGCACAAGTAGGAAGGTGGCGCCGAGGAAATAGTCGTGGGATTCAAACACTTTGTCTTTGTTGCAGAAGAAAATGCGCAGTCAGATATGCTGGCCAGCAAGCCAGCCATCGTCACTGTGACAATTATGAACGCGGATCTATGAAAGATGAAGTCAAACAGTTTATCGAATAACATTCAATTATCTCGTACCAAAGTTATGTGAGCGTCTTGTGTAGTAAGTTGGCGTCCTTGATTCGATAGCAGAATAGACGCAATAAAACATCTGCGGCATAAAATGCAAGGGGAAGGAATATCCATGGCGATGCATACAACGTGTGGTAGCATATAGCGACAAAGAATGCCACGTATGTCAGTATTCACACATCCCATGTCATAATTGCTTGCAGTGTCTAAATGACCACGAGTCTTGCCCTTGTCGACGTGATATTGAAGAAAACTCTTGGTGGCAGTTCAGACTGAGAGCTGAAACAGACTCCCGATACAGTCTATGAAGGATTAGAAAGTGACGGCGCGGCGCTGCCAGTACCATCATGCCATTCAGATTTTGGTTGATCTCCTTGCGTCGAATGCTTTATCCTGACAAAAATCATTCCAAAAAGTTATGGTCGCAACCAAGCCACCCAGATCAGTCATCTTGCAGTCCAAAAAGGCAGACTTCGGTCCACCAACGTCAAATAAGCCACACGATAAGACGTTATACCATACAGTCTGTAGGTGACATGTTGGACATGGGAATATATAAGAGGACATTAGAGTCGTGCACGTGCTGGTCGCTATGCCAAAGTTTGAGATGCATGCGCGTGGCTAGGATCGCAAGGACAAGGACTTGCAAACTATAAGGTTTTCAGGGTATTGTTAGCGCGAATTCTCGACGGAGGTTGGAAGTGCATACTGTTCGAGGACGGAGTAATATGCGGACTGGGTGTTGGGATATCAACGATTCAATCATACTGAAGGGTATGGGGGTTTACTCACAACATAGGAAAACAGCACTGGTATGAGGACGTTCACGGCCGAGAGAACTTTCGGAACAATAATCATCACTGATAAGCACGGAAATATGTTTGAACCCTGACTCACATAGACTACATGCATAGTAGAACATATTATGCTTCACCAGGATGGCACGCAGAGGGCTCCTGGCTGTCCGCCAGCTCTGTATGACACGTATGAGCGTGAGGAAGGCCAATCCTGGGGAGAGCGTGGTCAGCGCGTGTCTGTAATGTATGTTTCTGGTTCGCGGCGACATACCCAGTGCGAACATAAACAAGAGAAGAAACGGCATGAAGAAATAGATGCTGCGCGAGCTTCGGTAGCAGCCTACAATGCCTGGGATCGTGCTAGTCGTGACTGTGAAAGTGGAGTGAATACGTACGAATGGTAGTGGGGAAGGTGAGGTGAGATTACAAACCATCAGAGGTAGCAATACTCGTAAACCAAATACCGATGAATAATATGATGGTAGACTGATTGATTCATAAACGTTTCAACCACGAGAGTGGGTGTGGTCAGGGTGGCATGAAACTCACAAACAGGGCGAACATCATCGTTACAAGTAAATTTCGATTTTTGTTCCAAAGCGCATATGTTCTGAGCACAAAAAAGCCTGAATAAATTAGATAATAGTACGTATATGTGGGAGGGGAAGGAAAGATACATTCAGAGCAAGTGAGCGATATCACTCCCAGACCTATAAGAGGAAAGATCAGCCCTCGGCCAGGAAGTGCAGTCACATATAGCGTGCACGCACATGAGTAAATATCGATTAACATCCGGCATTTCTGGCAAATTCATGCAGTAAGCGTTATTCATCGGTGGGCAAGTCTCACATACATCTGGGTTCTCGTTCGGGGTGAAGATCACTGAAATACAACATGTCAGTTTATCTATGCTCACTGCTTGGAATGAACGCACTATATAGGTCCGTGGCGATGAAGAAGAAGGGGATATATCGTGCAACGATATAAAGGGCTTTCAGCTTAGTCCAGCGTGACTGAAGAAGGAATGTCCACTTTGAACAGCATGTTATTAGTATCCAAAGCGGGGCGTGTAGTGGAACAAGCGCACGACTTGCCTCTTCGTGAAGCAAACTAATGTAGTCATAGGTCTGGATAGACAGGTTTAATGGCAAACGGGAATAGATTGGGACAAGCCTACCCAAAATGTAGCCAGCGTCACTGAGATGTTGAGTCAGAACAAGAGGAGGGAGAAGCAGTTCAGACGGCACGCACGGCATGTACACTGGTGGTCGTGCATGATGAGTATCTGTTAATATCTTGCCCTCGTATTACGACGTACTGCTAAGTAACGCAAATTCCAGGCCGCTGCGACTTGGACATCCTCAGCCGAAAGTTCCATGGAGGGTGCTTTCGTTCGAGTGGCAAAGAAACACGTTTCGGGCGCGCACCATACAGCTTTTCTTATCTGAGCCTGAGAACATAGCCATGAGTACTCAATTTAGACCTATAGCCCTATATGATTAGATTTGATCGACACAAAGTTGATTTGGACGCTCGCATGTGCCCATTGTGTCGGTCCTTAATTCCTGTTTTTGAAGTTCGAAACACCATTAGTTTGGAAAACACAGCCCCCTTAGAGGGACTCACGTTTATACAGGCTGTGATCAACCCGGCCGTTTCCGGCGTACGCTTCTTCGCAGGCGAGAATATGGCTTTGATACGTGATCATGACATGAAAGCAGCCTGAAAGAGGCTAAGTTAACAGTCGAAGGCTTACATAACATCCGTCTATATAGCAAAACTACCTCAATGAAGTCGCGCCATATGTCCCTTGGCATCGTCCACTACTATGAGACTTCCCCAGGCGTCTGACAACTCGAAAGCTTTGTGGTATTGAACCATATGCATATCCCTCATGATCGGTTCGATTAGGTGGATGGAGTCTTCAGAAGAGATGGGTGAATGAAAAGGACTGAAAATTTCAAGATACGCCAGAAGGTCAGCCCTGGCTGCAAGACGCGACCCTTGACAGAGGTAATGTCATCGTAACTCATGCGTTTAGGTCACGAGATGGCGTCCACGCTGATTTGATATGTAACAAACCCTCCACTCAACTCCCACTCTTTGGCGTCTTCTTCCCTCTCCTACTCATCCCTCCTCTCTTGCCATACCCCCCCCCCCTCCCCTCTACTTCCTCTATTATCCCTTTGATGTCTTCCTCATCATTTCTCTATATTCTCTTCTTGAATGCATCGGATTCTCTAAAAAAATGTAATCAATGCAATGATTCCTCTCTCCGTACCCATGATTTCGCTGGATGTGAGGTGACGAGATACTTCGCGCAAATGAATACATTGGCGGGTAAATAGAGGGCTTGCATAGTATATACTCTCGTGTTTGACGTGGTTCTCCGCATGAGCAACTGGTGGTTTCGGTGGGCACGAATTATGCATAGTATTCTCCGAAGAAACCGCGGCCGTAAACTTCCCGGGGATGACAAAACGGTCTCGAGATTTCAGTGTAGGAGGAAGCCTGGAAAAAGATACAAGGCCACACAGACTATTTATGACGACGTACTAGATCGGGACCGAGGTAGGGATGGTGAGGCGAATGAAGTGGTGAAGGCGGGCTTGTCCCTCACCGTTGCATGAACGGAGAGGTAAATAGGACTGAGACTCATGAGAGTGGCATTTGAGTCCGTAATTTCAGGCGAGTCTCAAACAAAGGTGTCAAGGAGTTGACGGTGACAGCAGGTTTTCGACTTCATTTATTTCCTACAGACGACTATCAGCGTATGAATCCTTGAGAAACATAACCCATGCTTACCTGCAGCAACTCGTGATAGGCTTCGGGACAGTCGAGCAGTATTTTGACTCTGCACAAAATGTGTTTCCCACGCCCCCTTCACCTCTCGCCACTGCCGTCCGCGTGAACATCCATTCGGTATTTGACATATACTGTTTCCTGACCAAACGTAAAGGTTTGTTTTTAAATGAGACGTCAAACACACTCACATTCAATGTACTCTCTAGGAAATTACTGCAATGACTGCAGAGGCGGGCGTAGTTGCAAATGCAGCTGAAGGTTCGGGATCTTGGACCTCGAGCTCTGGCCAGACGAAGGTATCTACTTCTCCTACAGCACGTCATTATCTGAATCAGTAACATCATATAGCTCTCCATATACCCTACACCCATACCCGAACTCATTCTACTCGACACCCCGTCAGCATTAGAGAAGCAGATCGGAATGGTGCGGCGGGAGATCACGGGTTATTATACCGGCGTCCACTCCAAAGCGCAAGGTATCATAGACCGGTGGATCTCTGTTGAAGAGAAGGTGGAGAGTGAGTCATCGTTTTAACGACTACTACCCCCTCATTGACCGTTGAACCGTGAACAGCTCGCATAAAATCCTTCCGCGATCCTACAGAGCCCTTAAATCCCGGACTGCTCTATACCGGAATTTCTGCCCTAACGACGTCGGTCCTCACTCGCTCGCGCGGACTCCCTACACGTATCCTTCTCCCTCCCACAGCCCTAATTGGCGCATTCGCATATTTCCTTCCCGGTACCGCTTCTCGGGTCGGTGCGTATGGCAGGGAGCTCGAAGATCGGTATGTTCCTCGCTTTGGAGAAATTAGAAGAACCTCTATTGCACACAGCGGCATAGCCTGGGAGCGCGCAAAAGAAAGTGCTGGTGTTGGACGAGACTCGGTTAATAAAGGTGTGAAGAGTATTGTGGAGAGCATTGAACAAGGGACGGGGCTTAACCTAAAAGCTATGGGATGGGGACAGGAAGTGAAGAAGGAGGCGCAGAGTGTTGCTGATGTGATTCAAAAAGATACCAAAGAGGTCATGGAAAGCAAGAGCCCGAGTAGCGACTCAGAAGACTCCAAGCGATTGGTATAGAGTGCGGGTGTCGTATGTACGGACTCTTATTCATATAGTGATTTCTCACAGCCCCAATCATACTACAGCACTTAGAGACCATAACGTTCTGTGACCCTGGGGTATCATATGTGATGCTCCCATCTTCAAAAAGTGTTATGAGATAACCAACGGGACCAAGTATGAGAAGTCTATTACGGCCGCGGCGGTACCAGATGACAAACATGCCGCAAGCCACCACCGTCCTTGACTCCCCTTGGGTACACTCCTCATCTGGCGAAGTCCAAGGCTGTGACTCTTGCGTATAAGTTCCAGTTGGAGTGACCAAAAACACGCACTCGACGATTAGTAAAGCACGTTCTTGTCAGGTCAAACTGTCAATATTGAAACAGTCTATGAGGACCAGGACGATGAGATAATGTTGATGCGATAGCAACACGATGCGCATCTCACAGAGTCCATTGAGTATGAACCAATCAGATATATTAAAATGCTGAAGTATCTTGAACAGTTTCGGTGTAGTAAATGATTACTCGAAATCAAGCATTTCGATGCTCTGTGAAACATTATGCATACTGCTTCCCTGCGTTTGAATAAGTGCCATGTCCACAATCAGTATCCGATGACGACTCACTTTGAGGGATAACAACGTTATCCTGTTTGCTTCCACGGTCATATCATTCGCAAGGAACTTTTCCTGGGAAATCGTCTCGATATATGGGAGACCAGGCCCTAGTGGATCCAAGAAAAGGGTCGAGTTTGGTGATTCACCTTCGACAAGTCGTTGGTGCGATGTAGCGATGTTCCCAGCCTTGAAGTCCGTCACCCTATGAGGGTTAAAGTCGCGGATGCGCAATGGTCGTGACTGTAGCACCCCATCGCGAGAGACAAGGTCACCAACCAAATCCGCACTACGGAATCCGAAAATGCGGTGTGTGCAGGAGCTGTTGGCATTCTCGAAGAACCGGGTGTTCTTTGAGCCCCAGGCGGACCAAGGCAGACTAGGAGAATCCTGGCTTGCTTCTCCATAACGGCTGATGTAGGTAGATTCGAGCTCCAAAAGGGTGTTGCGCTCGATATAGAAGGTGAAATACGGAGATTTGGTGGTCGTAGGCGCCGACATACACATGTTGATAGCGATGAGTTGATTATGAGTGCTGGCGTGGAATGGAATAGGACTGAAGGTGATGTAGTGAAAGATGAAGGGATCCCTCAATGCAGGGAAGGAGAATTTGCCAACGAGCCGGATGGCGTTGACCGAATCGATAGTCTCGAGGGAGAACAACATGAGTTCCGTCGCGCTGGCGACGAGGAATCTATCGTTCGTTAGAAAACTGAAATTCGTCGTTCCGCGATCCACGTCAAAGGTTTGAAGGCACTGCAAGTTCAACTTGGTCGTAAGTCATAGCAAAACAGGAGACTTTGACCCACCTGAGAAGCTTCCTTGGACTTCCAGTTCCAAATTTGCAAAAAATCGACCAGCTCACCATCTGCTTTGTGAGCATATTTGCAGAACAAGCCATAATAGTCTCCGAAGATCATAGTTTGCGTGTAGGGGGAGTCAAAGAGTTGTGGATGGATTTGATTGTCCAGTGCTTTCACGAGGGGGGATGCAGCATCAGGATGGGGTTTGTCCTCAGACAATGATCTGAAAGTGACGTCATATGCATGACTCTCTCTGTTGCCGTCAATATAGCCCATCGTCATATGCAAGAAGATACTCACCCACGAGTTGTTCTGGAAAGGATAACCACAAGGTCCTGTGTGGGCGAAAAACTGTAACCCTCGAATGCTGTGCTGTCAATTTTGCAAATGCGTTGTCGCAAGTCGATGGTGTGGGTGTCGCCATCTGACAGTGAGGGCTGGACGAACTTGAGTTGTTGGAGAGATTTCGCTGGGATTCCAAGAATGCCACACGACCAACGGTAGTTGTCGGGAGAGTAAGACATCGTAGTGGAATTTCTTTGAGAGTATTCGGCTCTCTGCCACGCAGTTTCGCTTTTTTGAAGCAATTGGCGACGTGTTGCAATGGCGAAGTCGCAGCCAGGCAACGAGGGTGGAATTGCATTGAAGTATCGAACATCGATCAAGTATTGAAGCTCCGAGGAAGAGTCAATGAGTTGTCGAAGATCACTGCATATCTGGGGATTCTGCATTAGTAGCGATTTGGGCATTTTGAAAGAGACGTACTTTGCGTGCTCGGACTAGATCGTATACGTCTAGGTGACCAAGAATGTGCAACAGTAATTCGGCAGGGAAATCCATAAATGTGATGGTGATGTTGTGGACTTGGTTCATTGTTGACTTGGGAGGTGAGATTTATCGATAAAGACTTGTTTCAAGAGTGTGCAATGAAGATTTCGAGTGAGCAGTAATAACCAGCTTGCCATGTTTCGTTTTATACGATGTTGATGCCAATATAATTGCGGATGTGCGGAACGGAGGTCTCGGAACATCTGGAGCCCCTGTGGCGTTAGGGTTCTATTCCAATTATATCCAAATAGCGCAACCCAAACATTCCCACGATGCGCCAAAATGCCTCACTCTTTCAATTCCCACCAGTTTTGCATCTCCTTCGACTTCTTGCAGCTCGAAGCTCTGCCAAATTCGCGCAGAGTGTTACAGGTCCTCAACTGCGCACAAGACATACGACTTACTTGGGAGAAAATGGACCATCGTGATAAAGTTGCACTTCTGTCGACCTGCCCAACAACACAACTGCGACCTTTGCGACACCTCTTGCACATCAAGTCAACTCGAAACCGTGCACTCGACATCCATACATTGCATATTGACAAGCATTGTACACTGAAACGGAACAGAAGCCAGATCACGGTGTGCCTCAGGATTGTCACGACGTAGATCAATATGAGCGAAAGTGTAGTTCGTCCAATTTGTCTACGTCTTGACATCCTGTTTTTTCCACCCTATTGCGACAATCTGGCCAATGATCTCATCCTCGAGCTCTATCTACCGCCTACTGGCAGTTCAGGAAGAATCAACTCTACCCCTCGGCCGTCATTCCGCTAGGGGAAGGTAGTTCCCACGGATAGTCAAGTTGGCTGTCGGAACACCTTCTTGGCTTACTGCGCACACCTGCGAACGCCTAAGATGAGCTGGCAATTATTGGCGCTCTATCTCTCCTGTTTGAGTCAAATCTGTCTCGCAGACAATGGCATGGTCATGTCCATGGATGATGGCATGACTCTTGCCGTAGGGAACATGCTCTCGTATCTGCACTTTGCGCCAGGAGACACTCGTAGGTTATATCTTCTCAACTACATAAAATGAGCTCTTCTAACAGGCCTGTATACAGTTTGGTTCCTTGGCTGGGTTCCTGAGACCTCGGGAACCATGGTTGGCACATGTATCGTACTGTTTATGTTGGCGGTGATCGAGCGCTGGATAGCAGCTTGCCGAGGAGTAATGGAATTCCACTGGAGCCAACAGTACGTCCTTTGCCTTCTTTCACATATTATAGTTCTTACGCATGATCAGGGCGATTATCATTGCGTCGGACAAACTCAATACTCTACCAACTCGGTCATATCCCATTGGATTCATAAAGCGCTTCACTCCACCCTTTATCCCCGCGCATGATATCTCACGTGGGGTCATGTTTGCAGCGCAGACGCTGCTGAATTACTTCTTCATGTTGACGGTTATGTAAGTCGCATCGCTCTTTTTGTTCGTCGAGTTGTTGATGTGCTGGGCGTGAACAGGACGTTCCAACTAGGTTTCATATTCTCTCTTGTGGTGGGGCTCGGAGTGGGAGAAACGCTCTTTGGAAGGTTTGGCGGTGTCACGCATGTGCATTAAATCTATGCACGTTCCTTTTTGTAAGTATGGAATGACTACAAAGTATTGACCTCTTGGTTATCGTCAGGCATGCCAAGCTAGGATACAGTGTATGATGCGGATAACTTGGATATGCTTTCTAACAACACAAACATGACACTACTTACCATGAGTAGGCGTGAGGGCACGAGCAGGTGTACGATTGGTGGTAGAACACAGCATGAGAAATAGGAAAGTCAACGGTGCCAGGCAGGAGTTCCAGAGTCTTGTCAGCATCGACCCCCAGCGCCAAATCTCAAGCTAAGTTTGAAGTATTTTGTTTTTACATTTTGTGTAACATTCAAAGCACCTTATATTGGTATCCTCGATGTGAATATATATATGGACTTGCTGACATGACTGTGATCGTCAAACCACGCAGCCCGTAGTACGTGTTCATTATCTTGATGAGGAGTGAAAATGTTATCTTGACTTATCAATCAATACCAGGCACTTCATCCTGGGTTGCTGCTGCGCACCCGGCACCGGAAAGTGATTATTGCTACCTCCTACTAGGCCTCAACTCGAACAACATGGCTGCTCCGGTCGTTCCAAGCAGCTTCCAAATTTACAAGTATATTCGAAAAATCTCATCCTGCATACTGAAAACGCATGCATGAATTGACAGCTCATACGTCGAAGATCCCCAATGGCAAATTAAATTCACCATAATCTGGTGCTCTGGCGTCACACTGGCTGTGGCCGTTTCTATTCCAAGTGTTGTTCTTGGTCTGAGACATGGGCGTCCCCTCAAGGGAATCACTGGAATCTCAGAGACCGTATGATATCAGTCTGCCCATTCCGATGATAAGGAGCCACCGCCTACTACCCGTCGAAGAGGTCGCAGATTGATTGGAGCTTGGAATGCTCTTATCTCACCGACGTACTGGTCTCCTCCGAAGCTTGGGCTTAATGTTGGACAAAGTGCGCATCGAGGGTGTTTGTTACTGATAGGAAAAACTGACACTTTGTAACTTATTCAGTTATAGTTTTATCGGCATACCTCACAGCTGTACTCGTCTGCATCATAAAGGATGCACCTCTTATTTCTAATCCGAACAGAGCTGGTGAGTCAGTCAATCCGTTGACGCACGAGAGGAACTTATTTGGGCCATTTAGGATTTCTCGCTCTCGCACAGTCTTTTTGTTCGCAACAAAAAACTCGATTCTATCCTTATTGTTAGGACCAGGGAATGGCTACGAGAAACTGAACTTTATACATAGGATGGCGGGAAGAGTGTAACATGGTCAGACCGCCGCCACGCATAACCGTTACACCAAAAGGTGAAATACTGAAAGCTTAGCTTTCAGTATCAGCGACGGTATATGTACTGATTATGAGAACTCAGGTAAGCCAGCGTGCTTACACCCTCCCACATTATCAGATCTTTTTTTTCCTCCCCCACCAGTCCTGCTCCCAATCGCTTAGGCACTGTGGTTTGTGTGGGAGTTTCTATCCGAAACGGGAGGGTACATATGTCCACCCCAAGGGCGAACCTTGGAATTTGACCCGGAGCGGGTTGGAACGCCCGACCTCCTGCAAACCCTAAGCTTTCAGTATATGTAACATGGTCAGACCGCCGCCACGCATAACCGTTACACCAAAAGGTGAAATACTGAAAGCTTAGCTTTCAGTATCAGCGACGGTATATGTACTGATTATGAGAACTCAGGTAAGCCAGCGTGCTTACAAAGAGCTATGTTTCTTGCCGCATGCGTTCATGGGTTCCTGTGGATCCGCAACCGCCTACAGTATGGACTTGCAATTCTTGGTCCGCAGAAAGAGACTTTGGGAGTGGCTTCGCTGGCCCTCCTCTGCATCATCGTCCTTACGTCTTTGAGGCCAGTCAGGAGACTGTTTTATGAGTGTTTCTTCATCATACAGTAAGTTTCGTTGCTTCGCATCGTACCACAGCTAATATTTCTTGCAGCATATTGACATGCGTGGCATTCGTTGTTGCTATGTGCTACCATACGTCGTATGCATCGCCGTGGATATTCCCTCCTCTTGCATTTCGTGGTGCAGATATTTTATTGCGCCTATTTCGCTATCGAATCAAGGCTGCCACACTTACTGCACAGGACACTCACATGACTATGGTATAACAAATGTTCGAGCGTTATTTGATAGACTGTTGACAACATCTTTTGTAGATCCGCGTTCACAATTGCGACGATGGCTGGCTTGCTGGCCAGCATGTCAGACTGCGCGTTCTCTTCTCCAACAGAGTTTTTGAATCACATCCCCTCACTATTCTCTCGGCACCCCCTTCCCATTCTTGCCTTTCCTCACCTGGATTCTTTCTCGCTGCACGAAATGATGGAGACTGGACGCGGGCAATGAATAGATATACTCGGAGGGAACAAGAACATTTATGAATCAATAACACGTTAGAGGGCGACTCGGGTGCTTTCGTTCAAGTCATACTGGATGGTCCTTATGGAGGGTCAAGCGTTGATCTAGGTCTGTACGAAAGCGTGTTTCTTATAGCCGGCGGGTCTGGTGTTACATTCACTCTCGGTCTGCTGGACGACATCGTCGGCAGGTGTGTCAGACTAGGCCGCAGTCAGGGAGAACGAACGAGGAGAATTGAGTTCACTTGGTGCATCAGATCTTTTGGTATTTCATTTTTGACTACGGGCGTTACATCATTCTGATCTATTTGCACAAATAGAATGGTTTGCACCGATGCTGATAGATATTACCACGGCAGCGTCGAATAGCACCGTAGATCTGCACATTTCTATTTTCATAACGTGCTCTCAGGCTTGCGATCCAGAAGCGGTGCTTCATATCCCCAACTCCATCGTCACACTTTCGCGTCCGGCTGTCCATAATCTTCTCAGGGACTTCATCAGTTTTCCTTCATCATGTGAAAAGGAAGATTCGATCGACATGCAATGTGATGAAAGCCAGAAATTAATGGGCTTGGGTGGGGGAGTCACGGTCTGTGCTAGTGGCCCAGAGAGCTTAACGAGAGATGCACAGAATGCAGTGGCGAGATTGGGTTTGACGTCTGACAATGGGTATGGATGTGGGCGGGATTGCTCTACATACGGAGCAGTTTACTTTGTGACCTGTCGAAATCCAACTCAAACCCGCCAAGCACATTGGAAGTTCTAAAAGTCATTTTTGGTTCCTGACATGCCTGGGGACTGTAATGGTAGGGTACCCTTGTGATGCTATCAACAGAAACCGGGCGAAAGACCATATGTATTGGAAAGGGGCTAAGAAACACCGTGGGAACGGGATGCCGCATGTGGCACACCACCCAAGTTCGAATTCTGCACGTCTATCTATGCAGTCCGAATATAGATCATCATTCATCTCTTCGTACTTGGCCGCACCACCTCCCAATTATTCATATCATTACAGTCCACGTCCATCTCCCACGAGATACGCCTCATATCTGGTGATTCCCTCTTCACCCCGTTTCTTTCACCATTGACTCGACAGTCACTCTGCGCTTTGTGCAATCGACACCACCCTTGCCTCAAATACAACCCCTCCCTCTCGTCGAAGCTCCACATTCAGACGTTTACTGCAATGGTCCGCTTCTGTAACCTCTGCCATTTTGCAGCCTCAAGCCACACTACATGTCCTTGGCCAAAGTATGGTCCCATCACCTTCAAGGCTTTCCTACACTATGGATCTGCCAGCCTATCCATGCAGTAATGGATACTGCTTTTCCGCAGGGTTCAGTTTCTTATCTCTCGGCGGTGAGTGAATCCGGTAGCTGTCACAGCTTCCTCAATACTTCGTCAAGCATCAATCACCGGACGAGAATATAATTGGTTGCATTCTCGCCTTATTCTTTCTTATTCCTCGCGAGTCGTTTCCTTCCCCCATGGCACTGTCAGCTCAATTGGACCAGTCGTATGTACTTCTCTTTGCGCGCCGTTTTCAGCGACATAGACATTTTTTACCTTTGTCGTTACCTCACAAGATATACTCAATCCTACATTTTGCCTTTGCGTGCTAACTGAGTAGTATGATACAACTCCAGGAGCAGCAATCACTCTGAGACTCGCATGTTCCTTTCAATGTTGGCAGACCACTTTCGCCGCGAACTCTTCATGTCATTCTCTACTTTAGCACAGATTCTTCTGCTAGTCCTTGTCGGCGATCTCCATTCCCAGCGCTTGTGCAATCATATCAGCGTCTATTGTGCCGAACATCATGGAGATACACGTGCAGCGTGACCTGAACCCTAGGCCTCAATCTCCCACTCAGCCGAACTCTATCTGCAGTCCCCATATCATTACTCCCATCTTCCCTTCCCATTCATCCCGCCCACCACTCTACCCATCCTCGATCCTCATCATTTTGCTCCATCCAACATCATGCCTGGTGGCTCAGGAAGTCGATATATCAGACTTGAAGGCGAGTCTCTCCATATCATCTCTGTATCTGTTTCGTGATCTATCTACAGTCATCAGCGGAAAGAATCTTCGAATCCCCTCCTGGCGCATTCCCGCTGGCATTTACGTGTCCATCAATGTCAACTCGAGGAGACGCTGGAAATCGGCCATCAGTGTCTTATCATCTGATGAATCTGTAGCGTGGGGGGATACCGTAACCCTGTAAAGTCCATGGAAATCTTCTGACGTGATGCAAGAACTGATCATTGATTTATAGACCATCAAATACCTCGCCTGCATTGTCAATAGAGATCAGGGCATCCTATGAGTTTGGTCGAATGCTAGGCGGTGGAGAGGTCCTCGGAGAACTTGAAATGTCGTGGGATGAGCTACTCGATCATGGAGATCACCCATTTGGTGAGTGATTCGCTTTTCATTTATGCACATATGCTAACCTCTCGTAGATCTATCTTTCCCAGCCGTGCGCGGTGTCCAACCTTCCATCACACTGAAGGTTGCTGTTGTACATGCTTGGGACGATCAAAACGGCGCACTGTTTGATGTGAGCGACCCCATACTCTGTCCTGTTAGCTTTGCTGACGGAACGCCAACTGTAGTCCCTCGTGGACTGCGAGATTGCTCGAGATACAGATGCGGGCCACGCACGATTTGCTGCGTACGCGACGAGCAAGACAGTCTCTGACTTGAACGATGCTATGGATCATTTTCAGTTGGTCCTGAACCAGTGTCCGGTCGGCCATCCAGACCGCGCAACGGCTCTCACCAACCTCGCGTGGGCCCGCCTTAAAGGCTACATCCGAAAAGATGTTCAAGACATTGATACTACCACTTCCCTCTTCCGCGACGCCCTTGCATTGCGTCCGCAGCACCATCTCGATCATCCCTTATCCCTATATAATCTCACCGAAGCGCTGGCTTGGCGCTACATCAGGAAAAGTACTGCTGCAGACATCTGTGAAGCCGCCCAACTCTATCATGAGATACTGCCTCTCTGTCCGGAGGGCACGTACCTTCGTAGCATCGCGGCAGGGGAAAATGGTGTTGATTATGTGATCGACGAATGCAACGGTCTTCCAACAGACGCATCCGATGAAGGCATCCACCTTCGAAAAGTCGTGCTCGAGCTCTGTCCTCTGGGCCATCGACGTCGTCCCATAACCCTCCACAAGCTTGCACAAGCAGTTGAAGCACGGTTTTATCAGTACGGCAACATCGATGATCTTGACATGTGCATACAGCTTCGTCGTGAAGCCGTGTCTCTGCGTCCCGAGGGACATGCTGACCGTGGTGCCTGCCTGAACAACCTGGCCCTTTCACTCATGTCCCGCTTTAAGCACCAAGGCAATCCTAATGACCTCGATGAGGCCATCTTTATGTATGAAGAAGCGCTGCACCTGTGCCCTGTTGGGCACGAATTTCGTGCTTACTCATTGGACAACCTAGGGGGCGCCCTCGTCGACCGTTTCAACAAACGCGGCAATATTGAAGACATGAACCGAGCCATCAGCCTCGGTCGCGAGGCCCTGACGTTGCGCCCACCTGGACATTCATCTGGTGACACCACGCTTCACAACCTTGCCCTCGCGCTCAAAACCCGATATGACAAATCGCAAGTCAGCAAGGATCTCAACGAGGCCATTGATTTGTATCGAGAATCCCTTCGGATAAGGCGGCTTGACCATCCAGAGCGCCATATAAATCTTCACAATTTGAGCTCGGCGCTCTGCTCTCGTTTCACGCAAGCTCAGAAGAATGAAGATGTTGAGGAGGCCATTGCTCTTTGCCAAGAATCATTGGCGGCTCTGTCTTCACTGCACCCGGACAGGTACTTCAGCTACATGTGGCTGCAGGAGGCCTATTTGTCTCGTTACCGGATTCTACACGACCCTGCTGATTTGTCGCTTGCAGTGAAGAATTTCAGACTCGCATCAAGGCACCCTACTCAGGGCTTTCCGTACCGTATTATAACAGCCCGGAAATGGGTCGCCACTGCAGAGACACACAGTCATACATCTGCACTGGAGGCCTACAACACATGCTTCGACCTTCTTGATGGTCATGTGGCAACGCGATCATCAACAATTTCACGACGCGAAGCTGCTGCTGCCTTCAAGGGTGTCAGATCGCTGCCTGTAGATGCAGCATCGTGCGCTATCCGCAATGGCAATCTATGGCACGCAGTCGAACTTGCAGAGCAGGGTCGTGGCCAGCAATGGTCGCTGGCATCTCGACTCAGGACTCCAGTTGAAGACCTTGAGTCAGCAAATCCGAAACTGGCGCACAATTATTTGGAACTGAGCAAACTCGTTTCCAATGCAGCCCAGACTTCTGCAACCATCACTGACAGCGCTGCTGCTGATCGGGCAGCAGTGGGGTACAGGAGACTTACAAGGCAATGGGAAGCTGCGGTTGCTGAAATACGTGATCTTCCGGCGTTTTCGCGGTTCCTACTCCCACCTCTGTATACAGACCTGCAAGCGGCAGCGCGCCAGGGCCCGGTCATCATCCTCATTGCGAGTCAATACTCATGCAGCGCCATCATCGTCCCAACGTCAGGAGACCCCCATCATGTTTCCTTGCCATCTGTCACTCTCGCAGATCTGACCAATCTCAAGGACCGCGTCGCCAGGGCAATACGACAAGCATCTGCCCTGGGCCCAAAAGTGCCGCGAAACGATCTAATAGTCCTCTTGCGGACAGTTTGGGACGAGATCATGCTACCCATCGTCAACGTCCTCCGACATGATCTAAAACTAAAATACTGTCGAATCTGGCTATGTCCAACTGCAGCCTTCACATCTATTCCTCTCCACGCAGCTCATCCGTTTCGAACCAACCCAGATGGCTCTAGGGAGCAATGCCTGGAGGATCTCTACATCTGCTCTTACACCCCGACACTTTCGGCTCTAGTCAGATCTAGACAGACGATGAAGAAGCGTGTCACTCCATCCTTCGTGACAATCGGACAGGGTCAACCGGGTGCAGGGAAAGGCAAGGCGCTCTTGGCCGTCGACAGCGAGCTCGAGCTTGTCCATAAGCTCGTCCCTGCGACGGCTAAACACGCTACTATTTCTGGGGACGCAGCCACACGAGCAGGTGCTCTCGAAGCTTTGCAAGAGAACACCTGGGTGCACCTAGCTTGTCATGGCAAGCAGGACCCAAAGCAGCCTTACAATTCACATTTCGTCATGAGAGATGAAAATCTCACGCTGCTCGATATCATGGAGAGAGACATTCCGCACGCTGAGTTCGCGTTTCTATCGGCGTGTCATACCGCCGTGGGGGATGAGGAGACACCCGACGAAGTGATACACCTCGCAGCTGGTCTCCAGTTTTCAGGGTTCAAGAGCGTCATTGGGACGCTGTGGCAGGTCGACGACTCTGTCGCCAAACACGTCGTCAAAGCCTTCTATGAGAACATGTTCCCAGATTTGAAGGATGGTGGTGTGATGGACTGTACGAAGGCGGCCTGGGCACTGAACCGTGCTACGCACGCCGTGAAGACGACAGTGCCGCTGGAGCAGAGGATGGTTTTTGTTCATATTGGTGTGTAGTTCTACGTCGTATTGCTGTCGTCTGGCACGTATTCACATGTTGTTGATTTGCGATCCTTTCATCCTGTTGTATAATTGATTAGGCCTGATATATTTTTTGCGTTCTAGCTACCTCATTTTCGTATGCTGTTGTATTTTTGTCGACTAGAGTGTTCATCAAAGTTACTATGTACTATTCGACTCGTTTTCAGACTTATCTTCTGCTTGAGTACACACGACCAACCACTGCCAAGTTAGAAGCAGGGCCCATCCAACTCAACATGTACACCCGTCGAAGTCAGTTCTCTTCAACCCGGATGGCTGCTTTGACTTATTGCCGTGCACTACTTACCACATCCGCTTTGACATTAGTGCCAAGTTGAATCTTCCAAGGCGTGCACTGAGTGTATAACGACATCCAAGAGTTATTTGCCATGGTCAGCACTCCTAATTTATTATTGGAGTTACTCATACTTGTTGAAGGGTTCGGAGATCCGCCAGTACCTCAGTACTTCGCCTCATGGACAAGCCTAACCTCTGTGTCCCATCAACGTTATAACGAAGTGGTGATGTTTCTCCGCGAGAAGGCATTCACTGATCGCCCGTTGCTGCTCTCGGGCCTTCTAGAACACCCTGTGGTTGGCGCGCGTGCAGGAATGGCTGTCCCAGATTGATAGATTCGAGACGGTGAGATTAGATTGAGAGCGAGGGTACGCATCCTGTCATTTATGTCTGCATTTCAAAACTAATGTGCAGAATCAGAACTGTAGACATACTTGTAAATTTGACAGGTGCTGGGATCCGGAACGGCTGGAGGAGCCATATTATTGGGGACGTAGCGACCAAGTCGAGACTCTACGGACTGGCACACTGCGCATTGAAGATGATTGGTAAGTCGAAATCACTTCATACCCGAGCACCTGCTCTATCGTCATTTGCAGATGAGTACATACCATTTCTTCAAATGATTGCATGCAATACACGGCCGAATTTGAGCCGGTTTTATGGACCCAGAGGGAACCTGTCTTAATGATTATGATATAACGCGACGTGCTACAGCAAAAATACACGAGGCGTCGCAAGCAGTCAAAGGTAAGAAAACGCTGACCGCAGTCCTAAATGTAAACTCTTGAAAAACGCCAGTATGAGATGACATCTACCTCAGCGTTACAAAGTAAACAGCTCTGTATGTAGAGCAATCCCGCCCACATCCATACCCACTGTCAAACCCAATCTCGCGACTGCATTCTGCGAGTCTCTCGTCAAGCTGTCTGGGCCGCTAGCGCAGACCACGACTCCACCACCCGAGCCCATCAATGTCTGGTTTTCTTCACATTGGGTTTCGATCGAATCTTCCTTTTCAGACGATGGCAGAAGACTGATCAAGTCATTGAGAAGATCCTGAACAGACGGACATGAGAGTGTGACGATGGGATTATGGATATGATGTACCGCTTCTGGATTGCAAAGGCATGTCACGAAAATAGAAAGTAAGTCGATCGTGCTATTAGACGCTGCTGTAGCAATATCTATCAGCATCGGAGCAAACGATTCTATCTGACCTGTGCAAATAGATTAGAATGATGTGATGCCTGTAGTTAAAAATGAAATACCGAACGATCCAATGCACCAGCTGAATTCAATTCGGCTCGTTCGTTCCCCCTGACTGCGGCCTAGTTTGAAACACCTGCCGACGATGTCGTCCAGCAGACCAAGAGTGAATGTCACCCCAGACCTGCCGGCTACAAGAGACACGCTTTCGTACAGACCCAGATCGACGCTCGACGCTCTACAAGGACCATCCAGCATGACTTGAACGAAAGCACCCGAGTCGCACTCAGACTTCTCAATTGACTTGTGAAGGTTCTTGTTGCTGTCGGGTGTAGTCATCCAATGCCCGCGTCCAGTCTCCATCGTTTCGTGCAGCGAGAAGGAACCCAGGTGAGGAAATGTAAGAATGGGACGGTGGTGCCGAGAGGATAATGAATGTATGGGACTCAAAAACTTTGTCGGAGAAAAAAACGCGCAATCTGATATGCTGGCCAGCCGGCCGGCTATCGTCGCAATTATGAACTCGTATCTGTGAAAGATGAGGTCAACAGTGCATCGAACAACGTTCGAATACTGTACCGAAGTCATGTGAGCGTCCTGCGCAGTGAGAGTGGCATCCTTGATTCGATAGTGGAATAGGCGCAATAAAACATCTGCACCGTAAAATGTAAGGGGAGGGAATGTCAACGATGATGCATACAATGTATGGTAACATATGGTAACAAAGAATACAAAATGCTTCAGAGAAGGTTAGCTGTGGTGCGACGCGAGGCAACAAAACTTACTGGACGACGAAGAAACACTTATAAAACAGTCTCCTGACTGGCCTCAAAGATGTGAGTACGATGATGTTGAGGATGGCACCCCCGAAGTCTCTTTCTGCGGATCAAGAATTGCAAGTCAATACTGCAGATGATTGTGAATCTACAGAGACCCATGGATGCATCCGGCGAGGAACATGGCTCTTCCTGCCATCCTATGCATGAAGTTGAGTTTCTCGTAGCCATTCCCTGGTCCTAACAATGAGGACATACTTGAGTTTTTTGTTGCGAACAAAAAGACGACCGGAAACTGCGAGAGCGAGAACTCCTAAGTGACCCAAATAAGTTCCTCTCGTGCGTGAACGGATGGACCGACTCACCTGGTAGCTCTGTTCGGATTAGAAATAAGAGGTGCATCCTTTATGATGCAGAAGAGCACAGCTGCGAGGTACGCCAATAAAACTATAACTAAATATTACAACGTGTCAGTTTTTCCTGTCAGTAACAAAATTCTCGACACGCACTTCGTCCGACATTGAGCCCGAGTTTCAGAGGAGACAAATACGTCGGTCAGATAAGAGCATTCCAAGTTCCGAGCAACCTACGACGTCTTCAACTTCGGGTAGGCGGTGGCTCCTTGCCATCGGAATGGGCGGACCAATATCCGTTGGTCTCCACCAAATTATGGTGAATTTGATTTGCCATTTGGGATCTTCGATGTATGTATATGAGCTGTAGCCATTCATGCATGCGTTTCAATGTGCAAGATTGAAATTGTCAGACGTACCTGTGAATCTGAAAGCTATCAGGAACAACTGGAGCAGCCAATGATTGTCGGGCTAGTTGGGAGGTAGCGACCCAGTTGAGACTCGATAACCATCCATCCATAGAATGACAACAGAAGCCGGGTCTGATTTTCTAAAAAAAGATCATATGCAAGCACCGTGAGAACGGGATGCCGGCACGTTGCAATTGGATGGACGACACTGCACGTCTATCTTACGGTTCTCACGTAGTGCACGGCGATTTATGCTTAGCTGTCTGCACCACCTCCCTGTTTCATATCATTCCAGTCCACATCCATATCCTACGAGATACGCCTCTTCTTTCACCATTGACTCGACAGTCACTCTGCACTTTGTTCAATTGACACCACCCTTGCCTCAAATACAACCCCTTCCTCTCGTCGAAGCTCCACCAAAGTATGGTCCTGTCACCTTCAAGGCTTTCCTACACTATGGACCTACCAGCCTATCCATGCAGTAATGGATATTCCTTTTCCGCAGGGTTCAGTTTCTTATCTCTCGGCGGTGAGTGAATCCGGTAGCGGTCACAGCTTCCTCAATACTTCGTTCGTCAAGCATCAATCACCGAACGAGAATATAATTGATTGCATTCTCGCCTTATTCTTTCTTATTCCTCCCGAGTCGCTTCCTTCCCCCATGGCACTGTCAGCTCAATTGGACCAGTCGTATGTACTTTTCTTTGCGCGCCGTTTTCAGCGATATAGACATTTTTTGCTTTGTCGTTACATCACAAAATATACTCAATTCTACATTTTGCCCTTGTGTGCTAACTGAGTAGTACGATGCAAGTACAGAAGCAGCAATCACTCCGAGACTCGCATGTCCCTTTCAACGTTGGCAGACCACTTTCGCCACAAACTGTTCATGCCACTCTTTACTTGAGCACATATTCTTCTGCTAGTCCTTGTCGGTGATCCCCATTCCCAGCGCTTGTGCAATCATATCAGCGTCTATTGTGCCGAACATCATGGAGATACACGTGCAGCGTGACCTGAACCCTAGGCCTCAATCTCCCACTCAGCCGAACTCTATCTGCAGTCCCCATATCATCACTCCCATCTTCCCTTCCCATTCATCCTTCCCACCACTCTACCCATCCTCGATCCTCATCATTTTGCTCCATCCAACATCATGCCTGGTAGCTCAGGAAGTCGATATATCAAACTTGAAGGCGAGTCTCCATATCATCTTCGTGTCTCTTTCCTAATCCTCACTCTATCTACAGTCATCAGCGGAGAGAATCTTCGAGTCCCCTCCGAGCGCATTCCCGCTGGCATTTACATTTCCATCAATGTCGACTCGAGGAGACGCTGGAAATCGGCCATTAGTGTCTTATCATCTGGTGAATCTGTAGTGTGGGGGGATACTGTAACTCTGTAACGTCCATGGAGATCTTCTGACGTGATGCGAGAACTGATCATTGGTTTATAGATCATCAAATGCCTCGTCTGCGTTGTCGATAGAGATCAAGGCTTCCTATGAGCTTGGTCGAATGCTAGGCGGTGGAGAGGTCCTCGGGGCACTTGAAATGTCGTGGGATGAGCTACTCGATCATGGAGATCACCCATTTGGTGAGTCATTCCCTTCTCATTTATGCACATATGCTAACATCTCGTAGATCTGTCGTTCCGAGCCGTGCGCGGTGTCCAACCTTCCATCACACTGAAGGTTGCTGTCGTACATGCTTGGGACAATCAAAACGGCGCACTGTTTAATGTGAGCGACCTCGGATTCTGTCCTGTTAGCTTTGCTGACGGAACTCCAACTGTAGTCCCTCGTAGACTGCGAGATTGCTCGAGATACAGATGCGGGCCACGCACGATTTGCTGCGTACGGGACGAGAAAGACAGTCTCTCACTTGAACGATGCTATGGAGCATTTTCAGTTGGTTCTGAACCAGTGTCCGGTCGGCCATCCAGACCGCGCAACGGCTCTCACCAACCTCGCGTGGGCCCGCCTTAAAGGCTACATCCGAAACGATGTTCAAGACATTGATACTACCACTTCCCTCTTCCTCGACGCCCTTGCATTGCGTCCGCAGCACCATCGGGATTATCCCTTATCCCTATATAATCTCACCCAAGCGCTGACTTGGCGCTACTCCAGGAAAAGTACTGCCGCAGACATCTGCGAAGCGGCCCAACTGTATCACGAGCTACTGCCCCTCTGTCCAGAGGGCACATACCTTCGTAGCATCGCGGCAGGGAAAAATGGTGTTGATTATGTGATTGATGAATGCAACGGTCTTCCAACAGACGCATCCGATGAAGGCATCCACCTTCGAAAAGTCGTGCTTGAGCTCTGTCCTCTGGGCCATCGACTTCGTCCCAGAACCCTCGACGAGCTTGCAGGAGCAGTTCAAGCACGATTTGATCAGCACGGCAGCATCGATGATCTTGACACGAGCATACAGCTTCGTCGTGAAGCCGTGTCTCTGCGTCCCGAGGGACGTGCTGGCCGTGGTTCCTACCTGAACAACCTGGCCGTTTCACTCAGGTCCCGCTTTCAGCACCAAGGCAATCCTAATGACCTCAATGAGGCCATCTTTATGTATGAAGAAGCGCTGCACCTGCGCCCTGTTGGTCACAAATTTCGTGCTAACTCATTGGACAACCTAGGGGGCGCCCTCGTCGACCGTTTCAACAAACGCGGCAATATTGAAGACATGACCCGAGCCATCAGCCTCCGTCGCGAGGCCCTGACGTTGCACCCACCTGGACATTCATCTCGTGACACCACACTTCACAACCTTGCCCACGCGCTCAAAACCCGATATCGCAAATCGCAAGTCAGCAAGGATCTCAACGAGGCCATTGATTTGTATCGAGAATCCCTTCGGATAAGGCGGCTTGACCATCCAGAGCGCCATATAAGTCTTTACAGTTTGAGCTCGGTGCTCTGCTCTCGTTTCACGCAAGCTCAGAAGAATGAAGATGTTGAGGAGGCCATTGGTCTTTGCCAAGAATCATTGGCGGCTCTGTCTTCACTGCACCCGGACAGGTGCTTCAGCTACATGTGCCTGCAGGAGGCCTATTTGTCTCGTTACCGGATTCTACACGACCCTGCTGATTTGTCTCTTGCAGTGGAGAATTCCAGACTCGCATCAAGACATTCTACTCAAGGGTTCCCACCACGCATCCTTCGCGCATTTAAGTGGACCGTTGCAGCGGAGCAGCATGGTCATGGATCCGCGCTGGAAGCCTACTTGACATTTTTTGAGCTTCTGGATGCTCATTTGGCCACACGGTCTTCGGTAACTTCCCGGCGCGAAGCTGCCGCTGCCTTCCGTTACGCCAGAAGACTCCCAGCAGATGCAGCATCATGTGCCATCCGCTGTGACAATCTACCACATGCAGTTGAACTCGTGGAGCAGGGCCGTGGCCAGCAATGGTCGCTGGCCTCCCGACTCAGGACTCCAGTTGAAGACCTTGAGTCAGCGAATCCGGCACTGGCGCACAATTATCTAGAGCTGAGCAAACTCGTTTCCAGTGCGGCCCAGAATTCTGCAACCATCACTGGCAGCGCTGCTGTCGATCAGGCCGCAATAGAGTACAGGAGACTTACAAGGCAATGGGAAGCTGCCGTAGCTAAGATACGTGATCTTCGGGGGTTCTCGCGGTTCCTGCTCCCACCTCTGTATGCAGACCTGCAAGTGGCAGCGCGCCAGGGCCCGGTCATCATCCTCATTGCGAGTGAATACTCATGCAGCGCCATCATCGTCCCGACATCAGGAAACCCTCATCATGTTCCTTTGCCTGTTACTCTCGCAGATCTGACGATTCTTAAGGATCGCTTCGCCAGGGCAATACGAGACGCATCTCAGATGACTCCAAAGCAGTCGAGGACGGATCTAATAGTTCTCCTGCGGATATTATGGGACGAGATCATGCTACCCATCGTCAAAGTATTCGAGCACGTCCTCAAACTAAAGCATCGCTCTCGAATCTGGCTGTGTCCAACTGCAGCTTTCACGTCCATTCCTCTCCATGCAGCTCACCCCTTTCAAACAAAGCCAGATCGTTTACCATGCCTGGAGGATCTCTACATCTGCTCTTACACCCCGACACTTTCGGCCCTGGTCAGATCCAGACAGTTGATGAAGAAGCGTATAACTCCGTCCTTTGTAGCCATCGGACAAGGTCAACCGGGTGCAGGGAAAGGGAAGGCGCTCTTGGCTGTCGACAGCGAGCTCGAGCTTGTCCATAAGCTCGTCCCTGCGACAGCCAGACACACCACTATTTCCGGGGATGCAGCCACACGAGCAGGTGCACTCGAAGCTTTGCAGCAGAACAACTGGGTGCATCTAGCTTGTCATGGCAAGCAGGACCCAAAGCAACCTTACAATTCGCATTTCGTCATGAAAGACGAGGATCTGACGCTGCTCGATATCATGGAGAGAGATATTCCACACGCTGAGTTCGCGTTCTTATCGGCGTGTCATACTGCCGTCGGGGATGAGGAGACTCCCGACGAAGTGATCCACCTCGCAGCTGGTCTTCAGTTTTCGGGATTCAAGAGCGTCATTGGGACGCTGTGGCAGGTCGATGACTCTGTCGCCAAACACGTCGTCAAAGCCTTCTATGAGAATATGTTTTCAGATTTGAAGGATGGAGGTGTGATGGATTGTACGAAGGCGGCCTGGGCGCTGAACCGTGCTACGCACGCTGTGAAGACGACAGTGCCGCTGGAGCAGAGGATGGTTTTCGTTCATATTGGTGTGTAGTTCTACTGCGTCGTATTCCTGTCGTGTGGCATATTGTTGATCTGCGATCCTCTTCGTACTGTTGTAAAACATGAGCCCGATATATTCTTGCACTCTAGCTATACCCTATCTCGTTTCGTATACCATGTTATGTTATTTTCGACTAGAATGTTCATCCGAAGTCCTTTGTACTCGACTCGCTTGCAGCCTTGTCTTCTACTTAAGTACTTGGATAGTGGGATTCGGGCCAGTCAAGCTTATCAGTTATACTAGGGATTCTTCATGCATCATGTTTGAAGCGTTAAGTTATGCACCGTAGAAGCTCGATTAATCACAATCAATGTCTTATACACAGGGTCAAGTTTGGGTCTGCCCATAGAGGACTATTAGTATCATCCAGAGGGAGCTTTGACGCAGGTGAGGCGCTCTTTTCAGGGATAATCAATTCTTAAAGTGAGAGAATGGGTGTCAGGATACATAAAACATAAAACAGGCGTTATTATAACATGCTAAGATGTGCCAGAGCTGTCCGACAATCGCACACGTTGGTAAGTAGATACTTGAGTGAAAGCAGTGTAGAGCAAAGTCCCCACAGCTGCTCTACTAGTAAACTTGAATGTGATGGTCCATCGTTTCTTCGTAGTGACAACGAACCAAAGTAGCCCTCTATCGTAATCGCTGGCCCAGCCCATCCTCCACAGTACGGTACCTCGATATAAGGACGGATTTGAGTACACGGTAACGGCTGATAACGGGATACGTTGAACACTAAGCAAATGAAGATGCAAAGGGTGCAGAACGCCATGCCACAAAGCATGAGTTGCAAGCTCTTACTCACAGCACGTTGGCCTCAGGCTTTCTCCGATATGCGAGGCTGTTCGACACAGCGGAGGAGTATATCATATTTCAAATGCAAGAGTCCTAACTGCCAAAGCAATTTAGACCACTAATGCAACTGGAAAGCGAAGGACGTGACTTTCAGTGAGACAAGTATTACGGGACCACTCATCATCCATAAAGCTGAGCAGCAATTCCTCCTAGCATAATGTTCGCACTCTGTCTCGATTATGTGAATGACAGATGAAAGATAGCATGGTGTACATACCGTCGAAGCGCTTGTCTTCATGTTGGCAGCGGATGCGGCTCCCACAGCTTGTACAATCAGCAGATGATATCCTAGGAGGAAGGGAGATATGTAGCAGCATTAAGAACAAGAAACGATGGTACCTGCACTAGATCAATGACTGAGCGCTAGCAGCATCAAAGCAACACTAACATAACTGACAGACACAGGTGGCCGAGTATCTGCAGACCCATAGTGAATAGCCGGAGACCGAGAGCGGGCGACAATAGCTGGACACCAAGAGTGGCAAGATCAGACGGCGACTCAGTGCGGGAGAGAGTGAATACAGCGAGTGGGAGGACGTGGCTGGAGATACTGAACGAGAGGGTGTGTCAGTTTGGACTGACATAACACCCTCGAAGCGCATATTATCCCAGATCGGGTCTGAGCGCTGAGCCTTGGAGGAGGGAGACGAGTACACTGGTGAGATGAGAGCACCAACCAATCCGCGAGCCCTTCGATGGTCGACAGGTAAGCGGCAGCTCTATGCCATTGGAATGGGCAGACTGATATCCAATGATTGGTCTTTGAGATTCCAGTAATTCCCTTGAGAAAACGTCCACTTCTCAGACCAAGAATAAAGCTCGGAATAGACACAACGACAGCCAGTGCCAACGCTAGAGCATCAGAGTGTTTCAGTGTGCAGGATGAGATTTGTCGAACATATTTGTAAATTTGAAAGCTAATGACGGGGGCAGCTATAATGATTGTCAGGCTATTGGGGAGGTAGGCTACAGCCAAGTCGATACTCGAGGACATGTAATTGTTGAAAATAGCGGCGAACTGTGACGTAAGACGATGCCGTGGGAACGGAAGGAAAGAGAACAAAGTTATTTTTACTCATATGTCCTCGGCCAAGTTTTGTTTCTATCACCTTCAAGACTTCCCTGTACGATGGACCTGTTAGCTTGTTCATACGGCGCCACCACTATATTGGATATTCCTTTCCTGCAGGGTATATCTCTCCGCAATGGGTGAATCTGGCAGCCGTCACAACTTGCTGAACACTGTTCGTTCACCGAACGAGCATCATATATGGTTCGTTGCATCCTTGCTTTTGAAGTTCATATTCATTTCTCATTCCTCGGTGCAGGCAAGATTATCCTGCCCTTCCCCCTCCCCCTCCTCCTCACCCCATGTCACTGTCAGCTCGATCGGACGAGTTGTATGGAATCATTCGGCTTTGCTTTGCTCGCCGTCTTCAGCGGTATAAACATTGTTCTTTGTCAGTCAGTACCTTACAAAATATATTTAATTTTGCCTTTGCGTGCTAACTGAGGAGTAAGATGCGAGTCGAGGAGCAGCAGTCATTCTGAGACTCTCATGTCCCTTTGAACTTTGGCAGGCCACTTTCGCCGCAAACTGTACATGACATTCTCTATAACGGATTCTTCTGCTAATCCTGGTTGGTAATCTCCATTCCCGGCGCTTGTGCGATCATACCAGCGTCTATGGTGCCGAACATCCACTGACAATATGGAATACACGTGCAACGTGACCTGAACCCTCAATCTCCCACTTAGCCGAACTCTATCAGCAGTCCCCATATCCTTACGCCCATCTTCCTTTCCCATTCATACCGTCCACCACTCTACCCATCCTCGATCCTCATCATTTCGCTCCATCGCAACATCATGCCTGGTAGCTCAGAAAGCCGATATATCAGGCTTGAAGGCAAGTCTCCATATTATCTTCGTATCTCTTTTGTGATCCTCACATTTTATCTACAGTCATCAGCGGAAAGAATCTTCGAGTCCCGTCCGAGCGCATTCCCGCTGGCATTTACGTGTCCATAAATGTCGACTCGAGGAGACGCTGGAAATCGGCCATCAGTGTCTTATCGTTTGATGAATCTGTAGCGTGGGGGGATACTGTAACCCTGTAAAGTCCATGGAAATCTTCTGACGTGATGCGAGAACTGATCATCGGTTTATAGATCATCAGATGCCTCGCCTGCATTGTCAGTAGAAATCAGGGCGTCCTATGAACTTGGTCGAATGCTAGGCGGTGGGGAGGTCATCGGGGAACTTCAAATGTCGTGGGATGAACTACTCGATCATGGAGATCACCCATTTGGTGAGTCATTCGCTTTTCATTCATGTACATATGCTAAGATCTCGTAGATCTATCTTTCCCAGCCGTGCGTAGTGTCCAACCTTTCATCACACTGAAGGTTGCTGTTGTACATGCTTGGGACGATCAAAACGGCACACTGTTTAATGTGAGTGACCCGGACTCTGTCCTGTTAGCTTTGCTGACGGAACGCCAAATATAGGCTCTCGTAGACCGCAAGATTGCTCGAGACGCAGATGGGGGCCACGCACAATTTGCCTCATACATGAAAAGCAAAAATGTCTCTGACTTGAACGATGCTATGGAGCATTTTCAGTTGGTTCTGGACCAGTGTCCGGTCGGCCATCCAGACCGTGCAACGGCTCTCACCAACCTCGCATGGGTTCGCCTTGTGGGCTACATCCAAAATGATGTCGAAGACATTGATACTACCACTTCCCTCTTCCGCGACGCCCTTGCATTGCGTCCGCAGCACCATCCCGATCACCCCTTATCCCTATATAATCTCACCGAAGCGCTGAATTGGCGTCACGACAAGAAAGGTACTGCTGCAGACATCTGCGAAGCCGCCCAACTCTATCATGAGATACTGCCTCTCTGTCCGGAGGGCACGTACCTTCGTAGCATCGCGGCAGGGGAAAATGGTGTTGATTATGTGATCGACGAATGCAACGATCTTCCAACAGACGCATCCGATGAAGGCATCCACCTTCGAAAAGTCGTGCTTGAGCTCTGTCCTCTGGGCCATCGACTTCGTCCCATAACCCTCCACGAGCTTGCACAAGCAGTTGAAGCACGGTTTTATCAGTACGGCAACATCGATGATCTTGACACAAGCATACAGCTTCGTCGTGAAGCCGTGTCTCTGCGTCCCGAGGGACATGCTGACCGTGATGCCTGCCTGAACAACTTGGCCTTTTCACTCATGTCCCGCTTTAAGCATCAAGGCAATCATAATGACCTTGATGAAGCTATATCTTTGTACCAAGAAGCGCTGCACCTGTACCCTGTTGGGCATGAATATCGTGATCGCTCACTGGACAACCTAGGGGGCGCCCTTGTCGAGCGTTTCAACGAACGTGACGACATTGAAGACATGACCCGAGCCATCAACCTCTATCGCGAGGCACTGACGTTACGCCCACCTGGGCATCCGCATCGTGACACCACGCTTAACAACCTTGCCGTCGCGTTCCAAAACAGATATGACAAATTACAAGTTAGCGAGGATCTTAACGAGGCCATTGATCAGCATCGCGAATCACTTCGGTTAAAGCGGCTTGACAATCCAGAGCGCCATAAAACTCTTCACAATTTGGGCTCGGCGCTTTGCTCTCGTTTCAAGGAAACTCAAAAGACCGAAGATGTCGAGGAGGCCATTGCTCTTTGCCAAGAATCATTGGCGGCTCTGTCTTCACTGCACCCGGACAGGTGCTTCAGCTACATGTGGTTGCAGAAGGCATATCTGTCTCGTTACTGGATTCTACACGACCCTGCTGATTTGTCGCTTGCAATGGAGAACTTCAGACTCGCATCAAGACATTCTACTCAAGGGTTCCCACAACGCATCTTTCGCGCATTTTATTGGACCGTTGCAGCAGAGCAGCATGGTCATGGATCCGCGCTGGAAGCCTACTCGACTGTTCTCGAGCTTCTGGATGCTCATTTGGCAACACGGTTTTCGGCAATTTCACGGCGCGAAGCTGCCGCTGCCTTCCATTACACCAGAACAGTCCCAGCAGATGCAGCATCATGTGCCATCCGCTGTGACAATCTACCACATGCAATTGAACTTGTAGAACAGGGCCGTGGCCAGCAATGGTCGCTGGCCTCCCGACTCAGGACTCCAGTTGAAGCCCTCGAGTCAGCGAATCCGGCACTGGCGCACAATTATCTAGAGCTGAGCGAACTCGTTTCCAATGCAGCCCAGAGTTCTGCAACCATCATTGACAGAGCTGCCGTCGATCGGGCCGCAATAGAGTATAGGAGACTTACAAGGCAATGGGAAGCTGCGGTTGCTCAAATACGTGATCTTCGGGGGTTCTCGCGGTTCCTGCTCCCACCTCTGTATGCAGACCTGCAAGTGGCATCACGCCAGGGCCCGGTCATCATCTTCATTGCGAGTCGCTACTCTTGCAGCGCCATCATCGTCCCGACGTCAGGAGACCCCCATCATGTTCCCTTGCCGTCTGTCACTCTCGCAGATCTGACAAATCTCAAGGATCGCTTTGCCAGGGCAATACGAGAAGCATCTCAGATGACCCCAAAGCAGTCGAGGACGGATCTCATAGTACTCTCGCGGATAATATGGAACGAGATTATGCTACCCATTGTTAACGTCATCCGGCATGATCTGAAACTAAAATACTGTCGAATCTGGCTGTGTCCAACTGCAGCTTTCACATCTATTCCTCTCCACGCAGCTCACCCGTTTCGAACCAACCAAGATGGCTCTAGGGAGCAATGCCTGGAGGATCTCTACATCTGCTCTTACACGCCCACACTTTCGGCTCTGGTTAGATCCAGACAGATGACGAGGAAGCGCGTCACTCCATCCTTCGTGACAATCGGACAAGGTCAACCAGGTGTAGGGAAAGGCAAGGCGCTCTTGGCCGTCGACAGCGAGCTCGAGCTTGTCCATAAGCTCGTCCCTGCAACGGCCAAACGCACTACTATTTCTGGGGACACAGCCACACGAGCAGGTGCTCTCGAAGCTTTGCAAGAGAACACATGGGTGCACCTAGCTTGTCATGGCAAGCAGGACCCAAAGCAGCCTTACCATTCGCATTTCGTCATGAGAGACGAAGATCTGACGCTGCTCGATATCATGGAGAGAGATATTCCGCACGCTGAATTCGCGTTCTTATCAGCGTGTCATACCGCTGTGGGCGATGAGGAGACTCCCGACGAAGTGATTCACCTCGCAGCTGGTCTTCAGTTTTCGGGGTTCAAGAGCGTCATTGGGACGCTGTGGCAGGTCGACGACTCTGTCGCAAAACACGTCGTCAAAGCCTTTTATGAGAATATGTTCCCAGATTTGAAGGATGGAGGTGTGATGGACTGTACGAAGGCGGCCTGGGCACTGAACCGTGCTACACACGCCGTGAAGACGAAAGTTCCGCTGGAGCAGAGGATGGTTTTCATTCATATTGGTGTGTAGTTCTACGTCGTGTTCCCATCGCCTGATACATATTTACAAGTGGCTGATCTGCGATCTGTTGTGAAAATGACTCTGATATCATACTCTTGCACTCCAGCTATCTTATTTTCGTATACTTTGTCGTGTTTTCGCCGACTACAATGTTCACTCAAGTTCTTATGTACTCGACTCGTTTACAGAGTCGTCTTCTGCTCGACTCGGCTCGAGTACTTAGATCTCAGGAAATTAATTAGACCAGTCGAGCATACTACTTAGTCATATTGGATCCTTCAAGTTTCCAGCGTTAAACCTTTCTGCACAGTGGAATCTCAAGTGAGAGAATGTGAGTCACCGGTATGACAGCTGGCAGGAAACAGAAAACAGGCGTTATTATGACATGCCAAATATATCCCAGAGATGTTCGACAATCGCACAAGGTACTAAGTAGATACTTGAATGGAAGTAGTATAGAAGAACGTCCCGACAACTGCTCTACTAATAAACATGACGGTCCATCGTCTCTTCGTAGTAAAATCCAAGAGCACTCAATGTTTTAGGTCTTGGTCGAACTAGATTCCTCGTCGATGGATTGCTGTGAAGCGTGAGTCAGAGGATTGTCTTTCTTCACCAAAATACCCGGGTAAAAGAAATTGAGAGTGTAGATGGCGAGAGTCACCATGCCACCATCGAGCCAGTCTACAGCATTGTCAGCGTATTCCTAGCGAAGATAGTGACAACGCACCAAAGTAGCGCTCCGTCGTAATCACTGGCCCATTCCATCCATCGGCGAGCTCCACAGTACGGTACACCGATCTAAGGACAATTTCAGCACATCATAACTACTGATAAAAAGATATGCTGAACACTAACCGAATGAATATGCAAAGGGTACAGAACGCCATGCCACAAAGCATAAGTCGCAAGTTCCTACTTACAGCACGTGGGCCTTTCTCCGATATGCGACGCTGTTCGACGTAGCGGAAGGGTCGATTATATTGCAAACGCAAGAGAGTCTCAACCGCTAAAGCGACATAGACCACTATTGCAACTGGAAAGCGAAGGTCGTGAATTTTAGTGAGAAGCATACAGGAGCACTCATCACGCACAAAGCTGAGCAGCAATTCCTCCTAGCATAATGTTCGCGCCCTGTTTCGATGACGTAAACGTCAGACAAAATATGGGATGATGTGCATACCATCGAAGCGCTTGTCTTCGTGCTGGCGGCGTGCGCAGCGGATGCGCCTCCCACAGCTTGTACAATCAAGCAAACAATGTCCTAATAGGAAGAGGAGGTACATGAAGGATTCACACCACTTGAATGTATGACACTAACAAAGCAACAAAAAACGATGGTATCTGCACTAGATCAGTAATCGAATGCTAGAAGCATCAGAGAAACACTAACATAACCTTGGGGTTAGACGGCTGTACTGGGGTCCGATTTGTGTAATTACCCTGCCAAGGATGATAAAGTTGGCTGCGACAAGCGGAGTAGGTGCTATTATAGTGCCGACGATTCTGCAGCGAAGATGTTTAAGTGTGCATACGAGTGATTCCTTCTGGATGGACACTTACTGCATCTCATAAGGCGTCAAAAGCTTGGGGTTCCGACTCGACCATAACCTGGCACTCCATCCTAGAATTTCCAGGATACCCGCGAAGGTCGCGGTGGGGATCATCCACCACAGTCTATACTTGACCGCCTGGCCCAAGTGGAGGACTGAAAATATTAAGCCATGACCGTGCATCTTCAACAGTCGAAATTCATACCAGTTGAGATACTATACAACACCAGGAACTAGGGAAGAATGTGAGATAGATGCAAACCGCACAAACAACACAACTCACAAGGATACATATCCACTCTGTAGGGACATAGTGGTACGGGCCAACACTAGTAATTGGTGCTGTTGACGCACTTATTCGTAGAAGTCACCGAGGGAAAATTCATGTTGAGGCACTTACTAGTTGTAGCAAAGACAGAGCCAACGAACATTGTGACAGAGGGATGGCCTCCAGTTGGTGGGTGTTGAACGTTGAACAATGGGAGCCTTATACACGGCACGGCACTGCAATCATTTCTTTCAAGTAGATACCGGGTTAGAATTCCTGCCATGCACGCCGCAGCGTCCTCAAATTAGCCCATCGTGGTGTGGATGACTCGCTAATGATATGTTTGCGACCAAGGTCTAAAATTGCCGATAAGCTGGAATGGCCCGTAACCGGAGTTACTGAGTCAGACTGTCCTGACTGCTGGGAGCTGACGTGTCCCTTGGCTCGTCCATCGAACATACCGTGATGATGTAGTACTACGAACACCGTTCATGAAGCAGATAGACTCATGATAACTAACGTGACATACTATGAGGACGATCAAAGACTTTGAAAGTGTTTTCATTGTAAAGTGCTGGTCGAAAAAAGACAGAAGCGTTTGGTAAGTGAGATCTGAAATCATAACAAGCTCACAGGAGTCCAACATGTAAACCTGGCCTCTTGTCCTGAGAATTGCATGCCACAGCCGAGGCTATATTTGTAGGAAGACATCCAACTCAGCCGTCGGCTGTCATGAAACGACGTCAACAGTGCCTATCCGTTTTTTACCGGAGCGATGTCCGATTCGAAGCGGCGGTTTCTGCGGTGTTGTACAATGATCTACATAGTACATACCGTCAATTGAACTTCTAGTTGGCAAAAGTTGAACAAAAGCCTGAGATAGGCGAGAAAATTTACATACCGTGGTAGGTGGTAGCCTGTGCCACTGCTGCCAGAGTTCTATATATATCGAGACTTGCAATGCCAGAGTCCAGACCGTGACCATGTGCACCTCGGGTGTGCATGTGAATGTTCTGGTTCAACCAAGTGTTGCTGGCTGAGCACTAATCAGAGGCTGTTGCAATCGGTGACATGGTGCAAGCATAGTAAGGCTCACTAGTTCCGATATTTCCTTACTTGGCACATAATGTTGCAGTCACTCATTTTCGTGACGTACTACTGTAAGCACTTTGGCTCGTCTCTCGTACCATGCAAACAAGAATAACACTCTAGGCCCCGATTACACATCGTACAGGCTCACCATTCAACCGGGTCAATATAATCAGTGATTCCTTCCCAAGGTATCGGCAAGACACGAGGAAAGCTTGCAGGAATAGAACAGGGACAGCAGGGACTCTACACAATGCGCAGCTCGCGGCATGGCCAAAGATAAGAAGGGTGCGTATCCTTTCAATTCTTCGCTCGGACTGGTTACTTTGTCACAGAACATTGTCCGAAAAGAGGCACCTTCGGAGGATTAGGCGACCGCTAGCACGACCTCAGGTCTATGCATCGCGACTCTCAGCAAGCAGACTGTACGTTCGTGAATATTTCCGCATCTGTCGTGATGGGCATAATCAAACACCCAACCTTGTCTCATCGATCGGATATGTCATCCCGAAATCACAAGCTGCCGATTCGCTGGGAGGAGACGATCCAGAAGTTCAGTTGATGGGTATCGTACATACATGAAGCAGTAAGTTAAATATCCAGGTGAGAGAAACCAATCATGTAGTAAACAAGACTCATAACGGTCCATAAGATATAGCGATACAATATGAGGATTAAGTGATACTCAGTCGATGAAAACCGGACAGGATTAATAAATAATGATAGGTATAAGTCAAGTCTCGGCCTTACTGTGAAGTAGGCTCAGTTGCATCCGTGGGGAAGCGGAGCCTGGCCAACACCAACGTGTCCCAGTCTTTGTCGTTGGATCCAGCATTCAGCCGCACTGGCGACACTTTGCTCGCGAACACTGCCTTTCGGGGTATCTCTTCGATGTATGAGGGGCCACCCTCATCGGAAGGGTACTCGGTATCTGTGGTAAAGGTGCCCCATGGTCGACCACTCTGGCGATCCGAAAAGACGTTGAAATGGGCTTGGCCATTTGGATGAGAATGGCTCACGAAGAGCGCATATTCGGGTGCAGATAAAGTACCGAAAACTATAGGGGAAAGTCGGTATACTCTCCACTATGAATAGAAGGGTAGGGATGCTCACCCAAAATAACGTCTTCTTTCTGAATTGGATGATAGGGAGCATATTCCTTGACAATGGTATTGACATTAGCCTTAAACCAGTCTTTCGGTGCTGCAAGGTCTTCTATGAATCGGTACATTGTCGACTCTGCATAGATAAATGCAGCCTTATGGCCCGCTCGAAGGGGGAATGGGTGGCGCCTCGAAATGCGTTCCCTAAACGTGCGTGGTTACAACAAACCGGTCAAAAATATACCTGCTGTGCACTCACGAATATGACCCATCACGATCTATCAGCGGGAAGGTCAACAACCCGGAAATGAGCTCAAGCCCTCTTTGCGTCATCGTACGGATTGAATCAGACTTCTTCCCAATACGAATAGGTCCCTCGAGGTACCCGCCAAGCGAAGGAATATTCGTGACTTTGCTCCCCGCTGTTTGTTGGGGCTTCATAGCGTTAAAGAGCGTAATGAACTCCCCTTTTGGTGCAGAGAGATATCCCACTGCGCCTAGCTCGACATGAGAAGGTGACCAAAGGGGTAAGGTAACTGCCAACGAAACCACATGTTCAATCAGCGCCAGAACACCCAAGAACAGTTATAACACAGAGAAAAAGACATACGAGAATGATGGAAGTCATGGCTCGACTGTGCTAATGACCTGAACCGCAACTCGTTTCTCCTCTCTGCGAGTTGCTCATCCATTGGCAGAGACGGTTTGTCCAAGGCAACATGGGGCGAACGACGACGACGACGAACCTCCTCCAACGCACTGTGTTCAGCTTCTGGACTTGATGTGAGATGCGACGAGGCACTGCTCATCGAATCGGTCTCTGCCAAAGATAATTTGCGAGTCGGCGTATAGATAGCAATCCCTGAATACTTTCCCTCGGGCATCTCCATATTGCCCGTATGAGAATCCACGGTGGGTTCCCAATGATACGATGGATTGCTGCGTGGCTGTCCGATTGGATAGAAGGGTTTTGGCTGCGATTCCCGTGATGTTGTTGACACCGACTCCGCGTCACCAGGAACAAGTCTTCCCGTACCCTCAGACGCAGTACCAAACTCGTCTCCTCCCACACTGGCATCCAAGTCATTTTCCAGCATGACTTGACCTTCCTGCAGAGTAGACGGAGACGTCTCTGGTAGTTCTAGAAGATGCAAGCTCGGCGAGTGGTGGGGCGGGTCTGACCAAGCTTTCAAAAGTAGCTCGGCCTGCACTGGGATAGGGGATTCCTCCACCCCTCCTTGATGCTTACGAAGTCGCTTGAGCGTCGCAGCAACGTGTGTAAACACAGGGCGTTGCTCGGGGTCGCGAACCCAACATTCTTGAATGAGAGGTTCCACAAGTGAGGTGATAGGTGTCGAGGGAATCTCAGCACGCTTATTTTGGTCTGTGAAGGCGTTACTAATGAGTGTGTATCATATAGGTCGGGACTCACAATTGACAAGGAATGCAACAAGCGTGTCGTCACGGTGTCCGTACGGAAGGTCGCCCATGCCGAGAATCTCGATGCAGCAGATGGAGAACGCATACACATCCGTAGCTCTCGACAATTTCATGGGTCCATTGATTAGTTCTGGTGCTTGCCAGCGTAATGTCCCGTCTACATGGAGCCTCAGTCAAACGAAGAAGGATAGAAAGGAGACGAGGTAAACGCACTCGTAATGGGCTTCCCGCCCCCCCTCGACGCCTCCCACTTCATCTCGCTCTGCCCAAAGTCAGAGATAACGCACCGCCCGTTATCATCAACCAACACATTCGAAGCCTGCGTACTCCAAACTCAGACCTGAAGACCAAGTAGCGATCAATACTAACCTTGAGGTCTTCATGCAATACATTCTGATCATGCAAGTACACCATCCCCTTCGAAATGTGGTGCATGCACCGGAGAAGATCCACATCTCCCTTAGCACCTGCACTGGGAGGAGTCAATGCACCCCCAGCGCTCGTTTCACCAACCCTCCCTTTCCTCTCTCTCAACCACCCTACCAAACTCCCGCCGTTACAATACTCGCTCACCATGAACCACGGTCGTTCGCCTTGTGCGCTGCTCGCACCCCACATTCCCAACACGTTCTCGTGCTTAAGTTTCCTCCATATCTCCACCGCTTTCCTGAAGAGGGGTGCAGGAGTGTGGAGGGAGAGGACTTTGATGGCGACACGCCGCCCAGACCAGCTACCAAGGTAGACTTTGGAGAAGGAGCCGCTACCAATCATGGTGAGGCGGTCGACTTCGTAGCTGTTTAGAAAGAAAATATTATTAGCTTAGTCGACTTCGCCCAAATGGAACTGAAATCAGATGTACCGGGTAATAGTCCAAGGCGGTAAATCCCAGGGAACATCCACATCTTGATCCTCTGCCTTCTGTACAGCAACACTACTCAACCTCGTCATAGCCTCAATCCCAGTCTCCATGAACACTCTCTCCAGGCCTTCATCGATTAAATCTCCTCCTTTCCTTTCATTAGCTTCTCTTTCCCCTCTCAGCGATTCCTCAGCCCTCCGAAGCGCCTTTAGTGCCTCAGGCACCTCTCCAGGACGTACTTCTAGTACCTGTAGCACCTCAGCATCCCTTCGAGCACTAATGGCACGTTGGAGTGTGCTGCGGAATAGTGCACGGTCTTGTTCTCTGTCGGAGGCGTTTTCGACAACGTGAAGGTCCTGAAGCTCAGTGAGAGGGGAGATTGGCGCGTCGGAGGGTGGATCAGTGTCGTTAGTTTGGGATTGTACGGATGACAATGGTGTATTCTGTGCTGGAGGACTCCTGCTCAGCCCAGATGTCGCTGGGAGAATGTCGTGCGGTTCTGGAAGTGCCGGTGTCCCCACCGTTGGAGTGCGGTCTAAGGAAATGGGTAGGGTCGGCGACAGAGGAGATGCATATACAGGTGGAGGCGTAGGCCCCTGCGCATGGTGCACAGGATCAAGACGCGTATCCCTTGCGAAGCGTTTGAATTCTTTGAGGATTCTGATTTGGATTGAAATCTATGTCAAGTCAAAGTTAGATTGACTTTAACCGAAAACGGAAGCAAAGATGACACTCACGCTAAACATCTGCATGGCATCCCCAAGCGCCTTGTCGCATGCTAGAATTTCCTCCTGGATTTCGTCGCTACGCAAAAACCGCTTGAGGAATGGACGACGGTTGAGCTTTAGAAGGAAGTTGTATACCTAGAGACTGAGTATTAGCGCTCAAGCATAGGACAAACAAAATGGTTGCTCGATCCGTGACAAAATTGAAGCACAGCAAAACTTACCATCTCAATGCACTCGTTCAGCTTCCTGACAGGACCTTCCATCTCCTCTGCCAGCCCCACAACACCAACATCTCCATTTTGACCTTGCTGGGACTGCATGTCCCTCTCAGCATCCGCGATCTCAGCGCGCACAGAGTAAATCGCCATCGCACAGCGTTCGGTGAGGCGAAGACATTGCAGGCGGTTGGTCTGTTGAAACCACGTAAGTTCTATCTCAAACTCCACTCCCGAAAAAGAACGATGGAAATCAAAATGAAATCAAGTACTTACCTCGACTTCATCCACAGCCTCCCATACTGCCAGCAAAATCCTCGCAGCTTCATGGAGCCCAGGAATAGGTGTAAGTTTGGCGACGTCACCAAGAATCATGAGGGAGGTTCGAAGCATAGGTGAAACAAACGTTGCTGTGGATTTGACTGATAAAGAGAATGACATTAGTGAAATCCAACTTCACGCGAGGAGGACTCACCCGTCAACCAAGCCTTCTGGCTGGTCCCAATCTTGCTCTCTGTACCCTGGTAAGTCTCGGTCACAGCACCTTTCTTGGTACCCGAAGATGCCTTCGCATCTTTACCATTGTCCTGCTCAGCGGTGGTACGAGCAACATGACCCTCCATCGCAAATGCCTTTCCTGTTTCTGACAGTTGTGCGAGCTCAGAAGTAGAAAGGACAGCATTCAATGCTAAGGATACATTCTGTTTGGGATGATACACATGAGTACGAATTTGATCTTCAACGAAAGAAAGAAGAAACGCCGAATCTCTTGGTTGAAGTCTCCATCCAGCAAGGACGGGATTAAAGACGACGGGGTACTTATAAGGTACAAAATAGATAGAACTCACCTCCCTCGTCCGAAGCCAACTTTCAGTCTCCTTGTTCTCCTTCTCCTGATCTTTTGCACTTTGGCGATGAGTGAACTTGTCAAACCATGATTCCAAGTGTTTACTTTGAGCTTGCGGTGTAGAGGTCGAAGGCTCCTTGTGGGGTGCATCTTGGGCTTTCCCCTTACCTTTCCCAGGATAAGCACGTTTTTCTGACGGGGTTAGAGACATCAGTATTACAGAAAAAATTAAGAGAACATACGAGGTAATGTCGAAGACACTGTCAGATTTGGTAGTCCAGGTGCTTTACCTTTCGTAGGTGAGGATGAGCCAAGGGACATGACCGAAGGAGGGACATCTAGGGACTTTCCGTCCCATGCCTCCATTGAGACAACGAGACCCTCTTTAACTTGCGGAGTAATCTCGCTTGCGGACGCGCTTGTCCCTAAATCGGCACCAAGGGACTTGGGAGACGACTTTGGAGACATCCTTAGTAGCTTCGACCAATAGCTATTCTCGATGACATCCCTCCGCAGACCCTCTTCAATCCCTATACCTAGTGACTTGAGGGTCTGCGGATACATGTGTGCAGTAACGGAGAGAGCGGGCGATACAAGGGTGGCAGGAGTAGCCTCGGGAGAGGATAGCAAAAGCGGATGCTCATTCCCTCCATCTTCATCGCTGGAGTTCTTCTCATCGAGATCGCGGATTTGAAGATCTTCGCGGGATAAAGAGAGAAGGTTATTGGACAAAGGAGCAAGAGACAGATCATTGGGTAACGAAGAAGAAAGTGGAGTTTCCTGTTCCGTAGAATCATCCGGCATCGAGAGATTGGAGCCTGACCCGGGCGAAAACACTACCGGATCTCTGAATATACCTCTAAGGAAGGGGACACTTCTCCCTCTTGAGGGCGAGACAGACCTTCCTCTCTCCCTCGAAGGTGAACGTGACCACCATTTCCTCGGTACCCCATTCGGTGGTGTATCTCCCTGGGGTTCGTGATACTGGTGTCGCAAGTAACGAAACAAGTCTGAGCGTTCGCTTGACGACACAGGCACAAGAGACGCCGGAGGTGACACCCTCTCCGTAGGTGACGTCGGCGCCGACGAGGCCTTTCCGCCATCATGGTGATGATGAGTAAGTATGACAGATGGTGTAGGGGATGTATCAAATTTTGTATTGGCCGGTGACAGAAGAATGGAGTCACGAGGGATGTTAGCAATCGTGCGCGCACTTGTATTCTTACTTCCATGTCCTCCACCACCTGCGCAGGATTCGGACCTGATTGTGATTTTATTCGAGTTCCTGGCACAATCATTGTCACGAGATAGATGGACGGTGCTATCTCCTGGGGATGGCACACTGTGGACAGGTTCTGGAGGGAGAGCGGAGAATGTTTTATTTTCGTCGGCACGAGATAAGGATCGGGTTGTAGGATGCGGTGACGATGAGGTAGACGAGCTGAGACGAACTTCGGGGACACCTGGTGTAGTCCTGGAAGGAGGTATGCTCATTGTCAGTTGGCAGTTGCCGCTCACCGTCGATTAGCTTTTAGGACTGGAAATGGGCGTGGAATCGTGTCGTGAGTTGTCTAAAATAAAGGAAGGAGTGAAAGAAGGTTATTTATTCGACACAGCTGCAAGCAACTCTTGATGTTATACAGAAATAATCTGGTTGCACCATACTCAGTGTATCTGAATGTAAGTAGCAAATCGGGTCCCGGCCCCCGGAGACCAAGCCTTTCTTGGCAGGTACAGTATTTGTTCCCGTTTTCGATAACCATTTTTGCTCTAGCGGAACTTTCCAAGTCGCAGTCTGCGCTGAGAAAACCGATACAGACATCAAATCTTCGTAGATCAAGCCGATTCGGGGTGAAACCTTCATCATGATTCCACCGCAACGTTATATTGCGACTCCCTTCATCAAAGGCGATACAAGCCCGCACCACTTTCCGCAGCGCGAAGAGCAGTGCACCAAACTTATGTGATTATCTGGTAGTAAGTGAACGTACCACTTGCATCGTCTCTGACATCTTGCTTGCATTGTTGCTCCACTGGCAGGCTTTCATTTTATCAACCGAGCCATGTCCTTCAGGCTTTATATCGGCGTATTATCACGATCAGACCGGTGATCTATGCGTTCCGTGTATTTGATATGCGCTATCCTTATTCATGGTAACACGGATACTCATCGAATAATGTTTTCACTGGCAGGTACCACTACTTGGATGTTCTCGGGTAGTAATCATCCTCACCATAATGGTTGCATGTACACAGCTTTGCTTCAAAAGCCCGATAGCAGTTTCTTCAGCGCACAATATCATTGTACGTGTTCTCACATCAAATTCCTGTTTGATTCCAAATGCATGACAACTGAGTACTGATCCCCGACCAATCAGACCCGTCACCACAGCTTGCCAAACCGATACAGCGATACCTGCGACTCCACACGTGTTTGCGCACCGAGCACAGCGCCCATATCGATATCTTTAGGCTAAACCGAGATTTAATTTCCTTTCGTCTCACGTTGAATTCTCCGTGTCTGCATTCTTAAAAGATGTCGTCATCCCCGCCCAATGTTCCCTGTATTTCATGTCACTAATACCGAAACTCCAGGCTATTCTTTCACATTTGCGCCGAACTACAGAACTTTTTTCTATTGCAGCTCGTTCCTTATTTCTTAGTAGCCAATGTTAGCCTAGGCTCGAATACTCAACTTTGTCAATATCTCAAAATATCAGGCTCTGACTTTGACATGTCCCTCTGAGTTGGAGTGTCTGCCATAAATTTCCTCTTTCCTTAGTCGTCAACTGAAATTTCGTCATCCTGCCACGACCAAATACTCATGCTGTATTCCAATATTCATATCCTACAGCGTTGGCCGTTGCCTAGCATTAGACACACAATGCATCCTGAATTCCCTCAGGAAGCAAACACAGCAACACGCTCCAACGCAGTGACATCATTGATACAGTCAATACACGTAGGTAAGAGATCTCATCGCCTACTACAAATTTGACCAATATACAACCCTAGTCAGATGTGTCACGACCAGCCGCTCTCAAATTGTGGGCTTTAAACATCATGTTAGGCTCGCATTACGGGGCGATTTGAGCCAGATGGAATCCATGACAGTCCCAGGGTTGGAAGGTATAGGAAGGACAGGTGCCGAAGGCGAGGATGAGAGATTTGAGAGAGGATGGTGGTGGAGGATGGTGGAGGCGCACAGACCAATTGAGAGCCGGTGTTTTGAAGGAGCTGGGTATTATAAAGCACGGTTGATACTAAAAGATGGCCGCTTGGTTCTAGAGGTGGGAGCAAATGCCTGCAGTGAGCAGCCTGGTGTACGGGACAAGGGCAAAGGTCGTAGAAACTTGACGAAACAATTAACTGTTATAACAAAGACAGCAGGAAGTACCAGGATTCAGCGCTCACTGCACTGGCCGGATGCATTCCAAGGGCAGGCCTGGGGTACTAGCTTATGAAACATTAGTACTAGCTAGTAGGTAGAGGTATCAGATAGTTTGGGGCGTGGTTTAATGTTAGTGTCGGGATACAACAACATCTAAGCCTAATTCCTTATAGCTGGCGAGGCATGGTGTCGCTAAGCCAAGTAAGGCTCGCAAATTGAGCTAACTCGGTGAAGTGTTGATAGGTAATGCATAGCTTCGGAAGGGTCCCGACATTATGTGGTATGAGAAAGTGTACTGTATATTAGTACGTTGACTAAAGAAGTCAGGTCAGCATATGTGGGCGCTATCATAGTTCGTGTTCACTCACTATTTGATTTTTTCACCTTTTTATGAACCTTTCTTGACGCTTTGACAATACGCCACGCCATGACAACATCAGACGGATTTCTAATCCATTTCTGAAACAAAATTTGATTAGTTAACACCTCTTACTGATATTCAATATTCAAAACAGTCACCCAGGAAAAACAAACTTTTCTTGCTTCACGCAAATTGACTATGAGAAGACCAAGTGATTGATCTTGTTTTGCGACTGCTATCAAAAGTTTCAAATGGTACTTTTGAAACCCAGCGAGCAGATGTCGAAGTTCGCTGCTAGGATAGGCCGAAGAAAGATGTGTACCCCACCAAAAACGTGCATACTGGTGTGCATTGTGTGCTACTACTCCGTATATTGGTTTCGTTCGTGTGAGTAAGTCAAGACAACGACACGCAAGGTGCTCGTGAGCATTAGCATTCCTCACGTGGTGTTCTTTCGAGCGAAGGGGATCCTTCATGAAGTCGTTGAGTGAAGCGTGATAAATCTCGACGTTTCCAACTCCATCGGGTGGATTCAAGATCACTGGTGAAAATACTTCCAGCATGACACCCAAGCTCTCTTTGTCTGCCTGGAAAAGTTCTTGGAGATCTCTAAGAGGGAGTGGTTGAATGAGATGGATGATGGACGCTAACATCCGGCAGTGCAATTCTGGATTCTCCGAAGTTGCAATTATCTCTCGATAAAGCTGGTCGATGTCAGCGCCAACATTTGACCTCTCACGAAGTAAGAGATCTAGCCTCTGCTGGGGATATTGGCCGACGGGAGATAAAAATTTGATGGCCATAGCGGCATAGACGAAAAGACCGCCTGCTTGAAAGGTCAAGGTCTCGAATTCAGCCTCTGACGGCCAACGTTTAGGGGGCCGCCCGAAAACATCGGGACGGCTTGTCCGTATGTTATCAAGTGATGCCCGCAGAAAGAAACGAACATCTTGTACAATATCCGCATCACGTGTAGTGAGGGAAATCTGGCGGACGCCGGATGACATGGCCGTGCGGATATGAGCCTCGGGGCGGCTCGTAAATATCAGGTGAATGGTCGGCAAGTCCGGGCCCGAGAACATCTCCATAAACAGCGCAGCCAGTCTTGCCGCCTCTTCAGAAGAAAAGCATTCATCAAGAGCATCGATGATGATGACATAAGACGTCTCTTGACGAAATCGTAACGTGTGTAGTGGATTGATAACCAGCTCCCGCATCTGGTCGACACGGGATTTTTCAGGAGATAAGAGAATTTCGTCTTTCTCGATCGCTTGTGTGATATCGCCTCGAATGCGCGGGAAAGTCAGTGCGAGCTGATACGCGATGGTAGGAATAATCTTGCCAGCAATTTGTGTATGCTTGTGCGAGAAGAAGAAAGTGGCGGCAAGTCTTCCAGCTCTTTTCATCTCCTCGGCTACGGTGAACGCAATGGATGTCTTTCCAACGCCAGCGTGGCCATTAAGCCAAACATTCGTTTGATCATGTCGGTCAAGGACTTTTCTCAGACTCCTCCGAAGTGCAACACGCGTGTTCTCCATGCATCGTGAGTGGGGCTGACGTTTTTCGGAATCGAAAATGCCGCTGTGTTCTACAACATTGCATAGGCTCCTCCATGCGTCGTTAGAAGACGATGTATGCACTTAGAGGTAAGCCTTTTAGCACGATTCTAGATGGGGTGAGCAAATGACAAACTTACTGAAATCCATTGTTGGGAAGCTGAGAGTAAGTGCTTGGGACAGATCCAAGTATATATATCATGGTTGTGTCAAGCAGAGCGCTGAGGCTGTGCCCACTGTCTACCGTGCCATGCGCCGAAGAGATAGAAGTTCATTGCGCATCGACCCTGAATGGCCGACCTAAGTTTCATGTTACTGCGCTCCTTTCTTGCGAGAGAATTCAAACATGGATATAATGAACCAATGAATCACGAATTCCACTAGGTAAGGTAGGCGTCTTGCGGATTCTACGAACATCACGTGATAAAGCGTGATTTTGAGTGACAAAACACAGAAAAAAGGTTAACAAATCAACGAGGAAACGAGGACACAATCTGTAATGTCAATGGATAGAAAAAGCCTTTGCGAAGATTATGATATTTGCAGAATTTGCAACAGTGCAGTTGTTAATTAGTTAACTTGATTTCTATGGATTTCCATTTTCCTGATGTCCTAGCGGAGGTCAACATCAGGAAAACGTCCCTATGCTTAAATCACTCTTAAAGTGCCTTATTTAGCTTATTTACGACTTTGAACAAACTTTTCCGTTGCTTGAAATAAGGCCATTAAGTAGGTCTATCCCCTTAAAATAAGGCCAAATGGCATTCAAGGCGAGTAAGCAGCACAAAAAGAATATATTAAGGCGTCGTAGATAGTCCAACATAAGCCTAAAATAAGGAGATGCACGAGTTTAAGGGAGAGCCTGGAGAGGTATATATCGCGTCCATATCATGCGATAGCTAGCACCTCAGGCAGTAGTTTTCGGAGGTAAAAGGTAGCCTCTTAGGCCGGGTTTCTATGTTATGGGAAACTGGCCTGAGAGGCCCAGGATTCGCCAATCTAATTTTAGGGCTGTTCTAAAAATAAAATCATGACTCGTTGCCCTCCCCCACCGCCTCGTTGCCCTCCCACTGGGTTGCTCGCGTGCCTCACATGCACCTAGGATGCCACCTCGTTGCCCTCATACTTACATGAAAATGTCCTGTATTATTACCTTAATTTAGAAATAAAAATATCCAACTCGCGTTCTACCTTCACTTTTATGGCTCCCCAGCCCTCAAATACACGTGCTGCCCAGCTCACAACATCTGGATTGGGCGCCCAATTCGTCAGTCCACGGAAACCCAGAAACAAACTCAAGACCCAGACGTTAGTCGAGCTGCCCGGGCAGAAAGCAAAGCAAGATAAACTACAAGCCAAGTTAGCAGCCCTCCTCGCAGGAAAACCAACTTCAAGTTCTGAACCAACCACTACTTCCACCTCACCTGATATCGAGAACACTCCCGCCGATGCTTACGAGGATTCCTTCATCGAAAACGAAGTTTTTCCACTTATTCAACCTGACGAATCTGTTCCGCCACTGAACACCTCTGAATGTATTAAAAGTCATCGAATTCTACCTGATGTCGCCGCCGCACGCTTATACGATACCTGGAAAACACTGATACCCACACTCGTTGATGTTCAACTCGGGTATACTCAGAGGACCGTCGGCAAGATTCTCGAGCGACCTTCAACAGTCTTGTCTGCATGTCGCTCCCAGAAATGTGCACAAAGGCGCACGACCTTGATTGGACTATTCTTCGATAGTAAGTCCCTAGCTATTGAATGCTTCAATTCATCAATGATTTCCAAGGTTTCACCTCCCTCGACGTCTTGAGCTGCAGATGCGCTACTGCAGCTCAAGTCCTGATTCTGCACGGTTTGTTCCCCACTTCACCCTCCCAGCCGCGTATGGCAGTGTCTACGGACTTGCTCGCGTTCTATCGCGCGCTTTTCGAGCGCTCCTGTGATGCTGTAAACGCACTCGCATCTGCCCTTCACACGCATTACGTCCGTAGAGGTTTTCGTATGACCAATGGCAAAGTAAGTGAATCTATGTTGAGTTCCTTCGATTCTTACAAAACTTAGGGCGAATTCATTCAAGAGCCTTTCCGGCGAAGTCTTGGTCAAGCCATTCTTTGGTTTGACGTCTTACAGGTGGAGCTTGAATCCCAGTTTGAACGCACTGTTCAAGCAAGCCGAGACCTCGTAGAGGCCTCTCGAGAACCTCCAGAGCATCCCGCACCATTTATTCCCACTGTAGACGTGATTCCACGTGAGCGCTGTGCCGCGATCCTTCTTCAGCGTTGCCCTGCCTGTTTTGGAGGAGTCGTCTTTGGCAGGAAGCTGGAAGAAGGCGGTGATATTCATGTCGCTACTGATGGCAACTTCCATCATCGACATCGGCGTTCAGCAGGCGATTCACCTCACTTCTATGATCCCTCCTACTTCTTACCGAAAGCTCAGGTCGACGCCATTGGTCGACACATTGATCGCACTCGCAAGTCTGCTCCAAAGCCGCATGCACCACTTGTACCTCATGAGGCTATCGACCTGTGCGAGAATTCGTACGAGGCCGCCGATGGGAAGAAGCAGAAAGCAGCCATGGACAGCTTCGACGACACGGGAGTCATGGCATTGATATGTCGACACGACATTCCCCTCTTCTTTGCAAACATTGACACCCCAGGTGAGCAGCAAAAATATGCTGTCGCCCTAATCGATCACCTCTTTGCTTTAATACCTGGAGGCGCAACAGTTGTTACTCTGTATGATGTGGGATGTGTTCTTGCACGATCTTTAAGTCAGGTGAGTCATTTCTGTAATTCTTCGAACCTCATTGCTGATCCCTTCAAGTACGACATACTTGCTGAAACTGTAACAAAGCGCTTGCGATTCGCAACCACCGCAATGCATGCCTATGGGCATGAATGGTCGTGCCAACTTATTTATAACCCACGAATATGCGAAGGTCTTGGCCTTTCAGATGGAGAAGGCACTGAGAGACTATGGTCGAGGTTTATCCGCTTGATAGGTATCCAGCGCTCTTCGTCAGTAAGTGCCCTCAATTTTTGTATCATTTCTACTGATATTTGAGTTACTATAGAGACAACGTCGGTTATGGCTACTTGACCGACAAGCTGCTGCTATCGGTCTTGAGATGCGCGCTGACCTTGGGGACTGGATCCGGCGTCGACTTAAACGAGGGATTGATGAGCAAGGGACAGCTGCACAGGCCACGCTGAGTGAGTGCGATGCGACAATTGAAGATCTGCGACATCAATGGGCTCTGCAACGACAGTCACAGTTGTCTATCCGTGCTCGTCCATTCAATTTACTTCGTCAGCCTGACCATCTCTAACTCTATTCTATAGATGCCCCTGCTCGGCTCAAGAAAGAGCTGGACACTGTGTTTGCCCTCCAAGGTGACCTTGATGCCTCAGAGAAGGCACTTCAAGCCACGAGCGAGGTGATATCGAAGGGAAATGCGTCCCAATGCACGTGTGACGCGATCGAGAGCCTCGAACGAAGTCACCAGCGCCTCATGGACAAGGTGGATGTGTTATATGCTTCCCTCAATGTTCACGACAGGTTCCCTGAGCTAGAAGGAATCAACGTCGAATTCGTTCGCACACTTCTCTTAGCACGGGACCTGAAGATCAACATCTGGAAGCGCGCAATTGGGAGCTTCTTCGAGTGGGACAAACTCGATCGTGCTGTCGGCGGCACACAACAAGCATTAGGTAGGTGGATAGACTCGCTCGGTGACGTGTGTTCACACTTTGCAGGGACCAAACTTCACCAGCAGACCCGAAAGGCCATATCAAAGCGACAACCAGCCTTACTGGCCGCACTACGCAAATTCAATGGATACTGCGAACGCCTTGAAGAACTATACGAACCAGATTGCAGTGTCCCTCTTCTGACGCCTCTCCCTACCAAGCTGAATGAACTCCGTAATGATCAAACATTGATGGAGGACATTTGGATTACACCTTCAGTGGGCGACGTTCCTCGTTGGCTGGATGATCAGGATGTCCGTGATGGGATACGCGCTATGTTAAAGCGTGATAGATGCATCGAGGAGCAGAGACGGCTTGGGCTAGAAGCTGACAACCTTTGCAGGTGGTTTGGCGATGAACTCGCTGCAATAGAACTCGCTCTACAGTTGCCTGAAAGTGTGTACCTTCCTTTATGTCACCTTCGATCAATGCACTAATTCCTTCACAGATATCAGATTTTCCATCTTACTGCGTCAGCGGCGGGAGCATCTCTGACATCTTCAAATTCGCTGGTCCAACCCACTTGCGTCACCATTATGATTTGAATCTCGCGCAAGACACGCTGAATCATTGGCGATGCGGATCTCAGGTGCCTCCCAAGAATGTGCACTTCACTGGGTTCCATTGATATCATGCACCACTTCTGTGGAGGAGGAAGAGGGCGCAGAGGATCCGGAGGTTACCGCTACGTTTTTCGATGATCCTCCACCTGAACACCTTGCCCTCGATGACATCATAAACGTTGACACTCTTGACAGTGAAGATGAAGAGGACATCGATATCCCAGCTGACCCTCGTGCTCTCATCACCTGGCACACTCCTCAGGTAAGTCATCTTTCCTTACCAGGCGTCCATGCATTCATAGTTTATCTAGCGAGTCATCATTGACGCAGTACCACCGATGAATGAGACTACCGTTATTATCCCTGGAATCCTCAGAACTTTGGTATGTCCCGCCCGCGATGCATTCCCACAGCAAATTTTCGAACCAAAGGACATCAAGATCCTCGCATCGCCTACTGCGCTACTGAACGATAGCCTCATCAACGGTTGTGCAGTGTTGCTTTATTTAGACTCTTTACAGGCTTCTCCCGCTGTCCAACAATACGCGATTTTGTCCACACACGACCTCCCCCGCATTCAATACAATGCATCAGACGACATGCTTTGGCGCAACATATCACGGACTAAATATTGGGCCAAGGATGTATGGATCATACCAATTCATAGGCCCTCGGGTGTCGGTCATTGGGTCTTGTGTATTGTGCACCTCCAGAGCAAGGAGCTTCATCTCTTTGATAGCTTCGCTGAGCAACGACCTTGGAAGAGTGAGGTCAAAGTGAGTACTGACATAGTACCTCTTTCATTAGACTTAATGCATCTAGGACGTCATGAAATTGATTGTTCGGCTTTTCAACATCGCTCGGCAACATCAACGTGTGTTCAAAGTCGACGTTGACTTCTATGGTTGGGTTGCGCGACCGCTGATAGTAAGTATGTTATACATTAAACGTACACTTATCCTAATTTTCTATCAGAAGACCGCGGTTCAGACTAATGGCTATGACTGTGGCATATGGGTGCTTGCAATGATCGCGGCAACTTTGCATGGATGCCACTGTACGGGTTTGAAAGAAGACCATATGTCTGCGTTTCGTCACTACCTTCATACACTTGTCGTATTAATGTGTAACTAAATATATGGATCAAGTCCGTTTAACATCTTCTCAACCTCAGTGTGATAGAGATAAATCCTGCGTGCACGCCATCGCAAGAGACATTGGGCCATCTTGATGTGTCTATCACAGTCCCTTGCGTCAGAGATATAGTCTTGCAATATGTACCACTCTCCCAGCAGCACGCCAATAGCATGTTTCAACTCTGTACAAAGATCTGGCCTTCCTGCATTGTACTTCCGTGCACGTTGTTGTAGCTGCTCCTTCTCTAAGCGTGAGTTACGGCCGTGCATGACCTGCACAAGGTTTTCTGTGAATCGAACCTCTGCTGGAGTGTCGGATGGAGGAGGCATAGCGTAGGGGGGATTATTGTCCCATTGTGGGAGCTCCGATTCATCGAGGTTGTCAGCACTTTGGGAAGCGCAACGAAATAGATCACCATCTGGAAGGGAGGCGTTTGCTAGATTGATGAGAACTCGAGGCAGGGGTGGAAGCCGGGATGATGCTAGGGGTGGCTTTGACGAGCCTTTGCGACTGTGTGCTTTGGCATAGTTTTGAGAACGTCGAAGTCGACGAGTAGCTTTCCCCCTGCCAATGACAATGTGGAGGTTAAGAATGCCATGTGCAGTGTGGTGTAAACATACCTCTCAGACTGTGCATAGTTCGCCTTTTGTCTGCGCAATGCAGCTGTTTTTTCTGCCAACGTTAGATATTTGGCTTTTTGACCCATAATGACAGTAGAGAGATGCAAAGGCTGAATGAAGTTCAATGAACACATGCATGCAATTAGCTACTTATTCTACGGACGGACCTTCTTCACTCAAACATTGGGAAATTTTGGTACCAATCAAACCGGCAAAAAACGAAGAATTCAAAAACCACTATCCGCAAAGTCTACGCAAAGACGAGCGTGGTTGGGATATGTTTTTCGTTGGTCTTGAACTGTATCTGAATGCCTATTGGCTAATCAAGCCGCATGTGCTGAACTCCCCATTTCGTCAAGGTTCGAATTTGACTTATGTACCTAGGGGATCCATCAAGATCCATCAAGATCCATCGGCGCTCTTGTAAGAAATCGAAAACATCACAGGTGAGTTAGTCCATTTATTTTCTTGACTGTGTCTACTACTAGTAGGAGCAATTGACGATATCTGGCCGTTCCTGTCCCTACACATTCACCCTCCCTCTATCCAACTACTGTCCACCATCCGACCCTTGTCGTGATGCACCAGCCAGCTCCTCTAGCGCCTCCCACCTGAGTTGGAGGATCCGAAACTTCTATTTGTGGATCCACGATGGACCATCCACTGGTATACATCCCTCTGCCGGTCTCTCACATATCCTTGCTCACTCGTCTATTTTCCCAGTCTGCATGATCATCATGCTGCATCCCCCCGTTCATAAAACAGAACAAAAAAATTTTGAAGCGAGTCAAGAGAGATGCCAACATCATTACGCAAAGTAAGTTTGAGTTTTATTTATTGTCTTTCACAGACGGCAGGTCAACTGACATACAAAGACACAGAGACGGTATATTGAGTAGGCGACGAGGGCTTCGCCTCACAAAGCCATCGCAGGAGGTACAGGAGATTCAAAGAGCACTCGCTGTAGCCTTAGGCTACGATGAAGATCTATCTGAGCCAGAGACGAGTGATGACGAGAATGACGCACTGTATGTCATTTTTTTTAATAGCGAAACATAAATTAAATATCTACAGATCAATAGATCTCCCATCGTGCCTGCTCGCTTTCAAAAGCATCAAGGACGAGATGTTGGTGCTAATTGGAGAACCCTGCGCATTTACAGAGAGTCTCCTCCTTCAGTACGTCAAAAGCTTGCCAGATGAAGTGCATGGCAAGGGCGACACCTCAATCATTCAAAATGCGAAAACAGAGGTCGAACGCTTACTCCGCCGTGCAACTCGAGTGCAGGATCAAATCATAATTTTCTGTGGAGTCTCGACCGAGTCTCGCGCTACTGAATCAGTCTCCCGGTTCTTAAGCACTACACTCGCTTATATAGATGATATCCAGTATTTTTTGGACATTGAAGGACTCACTGAGTTGACGGTTGCTCACTCAATGGGTGAGCTGATGTACCAGAAGAGGATCCGTATCTAAGGCTTATATTCACGCATTTCGTCTCGATACATTCTCCCCCCTTCACCAGTATATAGAACCTTTAGTACTACAACGATGCCCAATGACACTATTATACAGCACGCACAACTTTACTTCCCTGGGTCCCAAACAACTCATCGACCTCCACTTCGTCCTCGTGCGTGGCACCATCAGAATATTGTGAAGCCTGCCCAAGGTAGGATATATCCGGGATGAGTTCATCGATGTTGGGTTTAACTACCGGTAAAGGTGGGAGCAGTGCTGGACGAGCAGGACGAGGATGTGGTGTAGGAGACACACGAGGACGCATGGATGCAGGACCAGGACGAGGACGAATGGATGCAGGACCAGGACGAGGACAAATGGATGCAGGACCAGGACGAGGACGCACGGATGCAGGACGAGGACGAGGACGAGGCGCATCAGACACTGGTGCAGGGGATGGCTCGGGGGAGGTGTCGGAAGAGGTGTCTGTGGACACGAGGCGACGAAGACCCCTCCTACGAGGACGCGGCGCATCAGACACTGATGCAGGCGCATCAGACACTGGTGCAGGCGCATCAGACACTGGTGCAGGCGCATCAGACACTGGTGCAGGGGATGGCTCGGGGGAGGTGTCGGAAGAGGTGTCTGTCAACACGAGGCGACGAAGACCCCTCCTACGAGGACGCGGCGCATCAGACACTGATGCAGGCACATCAGACACTGGTGCAGGCACATCAGACACACGAGCCAGCGATGCAGGACCAGGACGTGGACGCGGCGCATCAGACACTGGTGCAGGGGATGGCTCGGGGGAGGTGTCGGAAGAGGTGTCTGTGAATTCGAGGCGACGAAGACCCCTCCTATCAAGACGACCGTTAGCAAACCAACGCCGACCACGTCTGTTGTTGGAATCAGGTGCGGGCGCTTCCCCGACGATGACAGGCCTACGGGAGGCCACGAGCTTTGCACGGGCGTCTTTGCCAGTGATGGTTTTGACAGTGAGTAAATTGTTCTTGAGGGCATCGGCAAAGATTTGGCACTCACGAAGCGTAAGGTCGTGTATCCCCTTGCTCTTTGCAAGGGTGGCGCGTCTCTCCCCAGGCATCAGAACATTTTCAGGGTAGTGTTGGAGGACGTAGCCACGTTTGGCTAGTTCAGCGGGTAGCCTTTTCCATGGAAAGAATCCCCCTGGCGCTTCAAGTTTTCCTGCAAACATTTTGACTTGATTATTCTATTACAGATGTCAACCACAGCACTTACCAAGCAATGCCGCTAGCCCAGCAACAATACATGGTATACCATCAAGCTCTTTCCATGCGTTAGAATCATTCATTTCCCCCCACCTCTCCAGCCACCTTTTCAACGTCGTCTCTACTGGCAAATGGTGCCGCGATGCAATGCGTTGGAGGGAACGGTCGAGTTCAGTGAAATCCATGATCAAGATGTATAGGTGCGGTAGAGAAAGATCGCGACCATTGCAGATAAAACCCATCGCCATCGATTGCAGGACGCAGAAGGCCACGATAAGACATCGTGGTCGATTGCAGAAGCTCTCGGGACTTCAGAAGGTGCGTATTAGTTAACATTATGATACTCTATAGGATGTATATATTGTGCAATAAATGGAAGCACTCATGGTGTAGTGGTTATTGCGCAGTGGTCTTTGCAACGCCCTGCTCCCCGGTTCGACCCCACTGATATTCCTTTTTTCTTCAGACCCACACGAGCCTCCCCATAGCCTATTGTTGTGAAGGGAAAACAATCGGAACAACTCGGAACAAGGAAGCCTTACTTCCGCACTCGGCTACGTTTGGAACAGGGAAGCCTTACTTCCGCACTCGGCGACGTCTTGCCTGAGCCTTCATTAACATTGCTCATCGGGTGTAGCACGCCGAGAAGTTCATCGTCAAACGTGAGCATCTTGGTTAACTTTATTTGGCACTGTACTAAGGGTCGCGCAAGAACACACGTGAGCTTTACTCCACGTAAACACATAGAATCCTTTCCACTCGTTTTGGTCAACACAGGGCTTTTTTCAACTTCTAAATTGTTTTTCAGAAACGTCCAGCAAGCACTATGCATATGCCACCCTTTTTGGCAAGTTGAATGTGATTGTAGGTATCTTCCACTTCTCATCAGATGAGCCTTTTCAACCTTTGAGCGTACTCCACTCATTCTCACAATTTTTTCCCCAGCAAACTATGTCGTCGGTGACCGAACCATTTTTCATCGAGCGTGTCTTCACCTCATCTTCACCTCCAGTCGTCTTCGTCAATCGCGCACTCTCCACGGCAAGCCCAGAGTTCACCATCATCAATCACAACCATCCAGAATTCGAGAATGCTGTGAGATCGAGGGCGGACGACTCTGTCCTTCACGTCTACAAGGATGTTTTCTATAACATTCCAGGTGAGTCAATCAACACGTGTATCCTTCTCGCTAAACTGTTATAATATTTCAGTACAAGTCAAACCCTCTCAAAGCTTGTTCTATGTCACCCGGGGGTCTCACATTGGTGTAATGGCAGGCTGGTGAGCACAGATTCATTCCAGGCGCTTGTCGTATTTGATCATTTTTACACTAGGGAGAATGCACTCAACTGCGTTCTGGGTGTCGCTGGTGCTGTTTACCATGAGGTTGAGTCTATTGCAATTGGGGAGGAAAAAGTCAGGATTGCCATCGATGAAGGACGAATTAAGATGGTGGAACCCTGGGCCTTCGACGAGTAAAGTAGTTATCATACGTATTTCCCAATGAAACCAGCCTGCATTCATATTTGCGGCAACCTCGTGTCAAACCTCCTGCGCCATCAGGTGCTCCAGCGCCTCCTTGGAGGATCCCTCATCATTTAGCAATTTGCATGGTCTCTCGAGCCTCTCGAGCCTTCCTGGAGGAGTGTACTCGTGTTATGTCACACAGGTACGCAGTGAGTCGCCGTCGATCTTCTGTCCTAGTGATTTTCTGTCAGTGAATCCCTATGGAATGCGAGCTGCTACTCTCCCAGAAATATGGAAGGCACGAAAGCATCGCATGCACTTTTTTTTCACACCTTTTTCCTCCCGCTCGTATTGCCGTCAGTAGGATCAACGTTGCCCTCGAGACTTGCTAGTATTTGCTTAGACGAAGGTGAATGCATCTTGGCTGGACCATTTATCACTGACTCATTTTAAACGCGGACTAGCCTTGTGTTAGTCTATCACTGACTCATATTAAATGCGGACTAGCCTTGTGTTAGTCTATCACCCATCATATATCTTACGTCTTTTGCTCCTCTCCCAAGTAAGTTTGCATGTTCATAATCTGCCATAGTCAGTCTGACTGTGTTTCTAATGTAGAAATGAATGAAGAATATCTGCCAGAAAATTTGGCGCGCTCCTCAACGCCCTCTTTCACAGCTTTAGAACCTCACCCTGAGCAAATCGGAGGAGGGCGTCAAAAATCACCCCCCCCCATCCAGACTCCCACCAAACTTCGCACTCGCATAAGACCCACCTCACGCGACGGTGGTCTTATTCGAAAAAGCGCCCGCAATAGAGCGAAACTGGTTCCAGACAATGGCTCTGATGGCCATGCATCAGATGGTGTGCCGAGTTCTCACTTAGAGCACTTCTCTGGTGTTTCTTCCCAAGGTCGGCTGGAAGTGCCTGGAGGGGTACCTCCAGGCAGCTCTTTCGAATTTTCTAGATGCAGTGTGTCACGCGAGCAGTCGCCTATGGTTCCTCGCGAGCCTCACTTCATGCAGGAAGTGTTCACAGCACCCTGTGATGCGATACTTCCTCAGCCAACCCTGAGCAGTATGTCGGGACAGACCCAACAAGATCTGCCCATCCGCAGCGGTGAACAAGATGCCTACGACTTCTCATCGCTCGATGTCCCCGCCCCATCCTGGGACTCTATAGCTGGAGGATCGTTCGACGTCATGCAGCCAAACAACCTTTTCATACCGCACGAGAGTCATCTACCAGAACATAATACGCCTCCGCATGTTCCATTCCCAACTGGACTCAATATTCCTGCCACCCGTGTCATCCCTCCCACTCCCGTCAACCCTGTCATGATGGGAAACCTCACGATGGACACCGGTGTCATCCCTCCCCCTCCTGCCAACCCTGTCATGACGGGAAACTTCGCGATGGACACCCAGGGAGGGCCTTCAGGTGCCGCTGTCGTTGGTTGGAGGTCAGAAGATGCCAACGCTGCAATGGAAAAACAGTTCGACCTCATTGATTGCGCCATCAATGAGCTTGTAGTCTCGACTGGCATGCCAACGCAGCAAGTTTTGAATCTATTTCTCAAGTCTCGTGGCCGCGTCAATAATGGAACAAATCACTGGAACATCTACGGGCAATACTTCAAAGCCCACCGCCTGCGCGAGCTACAGCGAGCTGGCAAAGATGCGAATATTATCAGTAAGTCTGTTTTTGTAGTTCAGTGGTTATGACTCATGTTGGGATGCAGTCACATCGACCATCCAAGGCGAATGTTATAGGTCCTTCCAGGACGCATATCCTGAGGATTGGCAAGACATTCTCGACACATTTGACGAGACACGGATCGCTTCAGGCCCGCCTCTGACTGTTGCACAGCGGTCACAAGAATTCACGAGGTTGACAAAGAAAGTGACATCCATGGTAAGTCTTACATTGTGTACTTAATTTTTATGCGCTAATGGAGCATCCAGCTGGATCTGGCCACCGCAAAGCATGGCTTCGAAGCAGCGCTGCTTATGTGCGGGAAGGTTGTGAATCAAGATGCGTCAATTGGCTACATACACACGACCCCTGGTGCAGAAGAGGTAAATTCGAGCTATCAGTGTACCAAAGGCCTTGCTGACTGCGTGTTCTTTTAGTTTTGGGCTTCCCGCTGTCGTGCCGATGAGAACACGATGGTGGGACATTTTAAGGCCCATGTATAGTAAGTCAATTATATTTTCTTGTCTCAATACTTCAACTGATGTTTTTCCAGCCACCTGGCTTCTCTTGCCGTTGTTGAGGACGTTTACGGTGATGGCGGACTTCAACCTTCCAAAAAGGATATATCATTGCCTGGGCGGCGCACGCGCACCCCAGGGGTAAAAGAAGATGATGACGAGGTACAGGAGGTTCCCAACAATGTCAATTGGAAGACACTGGCCGACCACATACAATGCATCAAAGTCGGCATAACCTCAATGTTCAGTAACCTCGGCGGGAAGTTAACAGCACGGTCAGGAACTTTCCCATGGAAACTATTGCCTGCCGAGCTGGCGCGTCACCGGTTTGTGATGAAAGGGTATCCTGAAGACATGTTGATGCCGGGAGAGCCACGTGTAACGGTTGCACGACCCAAAGGCATCAGCGACCTTGATAAACGTGAGCGTGTCATACTTGCGGATGCCTTGCGATCAGGCAGATTGACCATCGAACGACAAAAAAATGGAGACTTGGGTATGTGCAAATCAATTCACTTCCAATATGGCTAGCTAATCATTTTATAGACCAAAAATCCCCCATTATATTCGGCGAGGCCCCTCCTGAAGATTCCTTACATTCGCATGGTCGTCGCATGCTTGTTGATGGCACCATCGACCGTCAGGGAATCGCTCGTCGTGGACCAAGTGCAGCAAGCACAAAGGTCAAGCAGCCGAAGCCCTCAACACGCAAGGAAGGCCATCGTGCATCCCCCATTCTCGTAGACGACACGCCTCCACAATCCCAATCAATCCCTAACAAGATGCTTGTCCCAATTGTCGAGATCCGGAATCATCCTCCTCCACGTCCATTGAAGGCTTCAAAGGGAAAGACACCCGCACGCAAGGTCATTCCCGTCGACTTGTCCAGCGATGTACAGGTCAGCTCGGAGTCGGATGCCGAGGATGAGTTCAAGGAGGACAAAGACGCCCTTGAGAGTGAAGACTCACAGTATGAAGATGAAGTCGCCACCTCTCGTAAACGCAAGGTGAAGGGAACCAGAGGCCATCGCTCGCAGAAGCGACGTGCTCCATCAAGCGACGTTCAAGCTGTTGAACCGCCTCGCGAGGGCAGAAAAGCTGTCAAGGGCAAGGGCAAAGCGGTTGACCAGGATACTGGCAAGGAGCAGAAGATCGCAAAGAGAGTGCGCTATGTCTCTGCCGCAACTGAATCAGACACTGAACAGGATGGTGATCAAAGTCCCTTGTACTATATGAGATCTAATAACCCTCCTTCCAGGACATAAAGCTTCACGTCTTCGTGATGGCCCACAGGACTCATTGCAACCACGCACTCAACGCGGTAAGTACTACATTGGTTTCACTACCAGGAACAGCGCTTATGATTTTGTAGAACTTCCAAAACCCAAACAAGTCGTTCCAGGATCATCTGAAAGTGCATGCCAAGCTGCGCTATACTCAGAAGGCAAGCGTCAACCGCACGCACCAGGAGGTTCCAACACCACCCAGGATGCACGACAAGGAAGTCTCGACACCTCCCAGGAGGTGCTGCAAGATGCCTCGCAAGGACCTCCAGATGCCCCGCGAGGAAGCCATGATACAGCCCAGGTCGCACAGCAACGAGGACCCAGAGGCCCCAGAACCTCTAGATGGGATTTACCTTTGAGGGGGAAGATGGAGGACACGTTCACGCAGCCCACGCAGGCCAGCGACCATTTGGAGGTGCCTTCACCCACACCTTCATCCCCATCCCCTCAGAGTCGAGAGCAACCGCGCTCACTTCTTCCAGCACCCCATGATCAGCACAACACAACTGCCCAACCTAATGGGCAGCAAAACATTAGCGATAGAAGTCTTCCTCTGCCACCATCTCGTGGTTCTACGGAGTACCAGCCCATGACTCAACGGCATCTGCCTAGCGGTGTGAATTATGCCCCTGGTGTCAATGCAGCTCGTCAGCCTCAACATTCCATGGATGCTCACAACACCATGTACACATATCCTCCACCCCCTCCTCCTCACCCCTACTATCCTACGCACTCAGATTCCTATGAGCAAGGGACTGGAGCATACCGTGGAGGAAGGGACGTGCACGATGGTCGTGTACCTGCTCCTCGCCAGGAATACCCAGGATACCGTGATGGCCGGGTGATCTATGATCATTATCAAGGTCCAGCCCCGCGTCATGACGGACTTGATCTTCGTCAAAACTGGCCCCGTTATGCCACATATCCTGAGGATGGACGGACGATTCGCGCTAATTCAACAAGCCCGCTACCTGGTCTTATGCAGTACTCGTCGTCTCCCCCTCAGTCTGAAGGCAATTAGAGCATTACCTTGGTTTGTCTTCCCTGTTTCTTGGAACCATGTTCTTGCTTCTTGCCCTCCTACTTGTATTCGCGTATTCGTAGTATTGAATTGAATACAAAGTTCTTGTTGTGTGTTCTATGTTATGAATTTCACAAAAGGTCAAATACAAACGCCTCGTGAGGAGCGGGAAAACATGTTAGCTCCTCGAAAGAGGTGTGCTTCTTCTTGCCACGTCATCGATATTTGAGCTTCGCAGAAATAAAAACGGCTCGCGAGGAGCGGGGAAACATGTTAGCTCCTCATTGATGTCATGTACTTGGAATTACAATGGTATGTTACATATACTTATCACTAATCTCCGTGAGCCTGAGCCTCTCGAGCCTCCCTCCATAATGTAACCTCCTCCTGGCTCCTCCTCGCTGGAGGCTCTACAAAATGCAACCTCCTCCTGGCTCCTCCTCGCTGGAGGCTCTACAAAATGCACCACAGTCCGCGCTGTGGAGGTAGGCTTTCAGGCAGGTAACGACCTACAACGGAACCTAGCCTGAAAGGCCCTCGGTACCTTTACCAAGTGGTGCCAAGGGTGGATGGGCGATGGGCAGGCGATGGGCAGGCGATTGGTGGGTGATGGGCGATGGGCGATGGGCAGGCGATGGGCGGGCAATTGGTGGGCGATGGACGATGGGCGGGCGATAATCAGGTGATTCATTTTGTCTGTGGACCAAACTTGAAGTTTAGTCATTACATTTTGTCACCAGTGTAAACTTCAAATTTTCAGGGGCGCCTAATTGTTAGACAAAACTTGATACATTGATAAACATGTAGTGACGGACTAAACTTCAAGTTTTGTCCAACGTTTTACGTGATAATTAAGCTTCATATTCACGCAGACGCTGAAAATCTGTTTATGTTTCATATTTTCATTAACGTGTGATTGGTGTGAAAACAGTCGCGGATGCTTCATATTTTCGATTTCGCACAAAACGCTGCCCAAATTTGAAGTTTTGTACCCATCTTTATGTCAATTTAAATTTTAAATACTTTCTTCCACAACATATAAACCTATCCTAAATATCGATAACCCCGATGTGTCATACGTTGATCATTAACGAGGATTGAATCAAAGTGTTTGGAATTAGGCTCGTGAACGCACTACTCTACTACTACATGATTATGAGTGCTAGTACCACCGGCACGACCGGCACCTGCTAAAATTTAAACACCGTGCTTCGCTTGCCAAATTTCTCCGACCAGTCTTACTACGTCAAACACTTGACATCTCAGATCTCAGACGTAGTAAAGACTGGTTACGAGTCTAGTTTGGAATGACATATGATGCTGTATGAACATGCCGCATTACAGGCGCGTCACGACCACGGCAGGCGCAGCAGGACCAGATCAATTCCACCTAGTGCAACGCCAGTGCATGGTCCCGGATGCTCACAATGGACAGCCCGAGGCTACTACATACTTTTGGAAGAGACGCGTCTGCTCGGCTTCAGCTCCAAGGAACAGTTTTGTCACTTTCCGATACGATCGGATCACCGCAGTGCCGTGGAGCAAGGTCAGACGTAAGTACTCTGTGGATGCTTGTCAGACACACAGTACCGGGGCACTTAGGTTAATGCATACATTGGTAAGCATGTATCACAGCTCAGCGTTCAGCGCCCTGTAACTATAGGGCAAGGATATAAAAGATGTTCAAGTTCACAAGGATGCATCACCATAGCTTTTCTGCACTCTTGTAGCCCTGCTCGAAGATGGCTGCAGCTCAACAAACTTATCCTGGCAGTGAACTCGATGCCCTGTTCCCCTCCCCATCTTCCCCACCGAACGTACTTTCGCCTCCGCGGTATCCTGGTACTTCCCCAGAAGCAGTCGCAGCTTTGACATATGTCTTGAAGGATAACCATACGAAGTACCACATTTTCTCCAACTACCAACGGTTTCATAAGTGCGTCTTAATTAATCCGTATCTCATGTTGCTGACTTGAGTGTCGATGAAGCCATATCACTCATCGTGCGCTGGCACTTTATGCCACGGGCGCGAGTGGATCTCTGATCGAACAATTCTACAAACAGGACAGCACCAACCAGCGCCCAGCCATCGAGCCTCCTGAGGCTATCACCGAAGAGAATTTCATCGAACATCTAGGTGACGACAAGTGAGTTTAGATTTAACGCTTGCAATTCCCCGCTCAAACAATTTCTTGTCAGCTTTTACGCCGCATATCGAACCTTCTTCAGCAAGGTTGTCAAGGAAAAGGGCCTTAGCACCACCTTAGAGGAATACATCTTCTCTAAGAAATACAACTTTATAGAGGGACGAGATGCATCCACCCAGCCAGTAATGTTGGCCCGCTTCCTTGGAGCTTTGTTTCATGCCTTCATCCATGTAGGATATGGTGCTGAATTTGGCATCTCGGGCATGGTTGTCGAAGGTGAGCGATGTGACACATCCTTGTGAACAGGTCCCTGATAGACATCTCAAGGTCTTGCATTGGCCAGCGTGCATGAGCACGAGTTCTTGCCGTCGTATCTTTCCGAGGCTAGCGGCACGACTGCAGTGGAGAGGGCAACAACTCACCTTGCCTCGCTTGTCCTCAACACAGAGAGATCTATTACCCCCTTTCAGCTCGAACGACCACAAAAAAATCATGCGTTCTCCATTCTCGCAAAGATCATGCAAGATTCGAAATTCGCACCGAAGGAAATCAAGAAACATTTCAAAGATTTTGACGGCATGATGTCCGAGCATGGTGATACTATATGGCGCTACGCCGAACAATGGACGATCGACCCGTCACAGCCAGGCGAAATCGAACGTAAGTTAGAAGAATGTATTTGGACAAGCACTATCCTCTACAGTATCGGCGGATGGAGCAAAGACAGAGGCTTAACAGCAGACTTTTTCTTGTAAGTGGCTTCAATCTGATGATCTGCAATAAATATACTAATTTTTGGGACGTTCCAGCATGCATCTCGTCACCTCAAGTCTCTTCCTTCCATCCCTGTTGCCTTACCTGCCACAAGATTCGCAAGTTCTTTTGCTTCGTGGATACTTTGCGTCGACTCTTGGGTGGTGGATCACACGCGGCTTCCCCAGACTGGATATTCAAGGCTGCCTCAGTGCAACTTCGGATCTTTCGTCAAAGATCAAGGTCGCCAACCCATTCCTCCATATCGTTCAATCTGCGATAACGCACCCAGACAATCACATGTTGAAGATTCAGCGCGCACTTGCGCATTTCTCTTCACTCTATGGCGCACGGCCCAAGGGCTCCTTTGGAGGCACGGAATTGGAGGGTGCAGAAGCGCTGGATGGATCGCTCTTCATTAGGAGCGCGAGATTGACTGAGGAGTATATGAGCCAGGGCACGAGGACCTGGAGCCAAGAAGGGTTTCCTGCAAGGGCTTAGGGCAGAGCGAGGCTTTGAGATATATCTACTATGAGCACCACTTACTATTCGATGCAGTTCGATTCTACTTTCAAAAAAAAAATTATCGAATATGTTGAAGTGTATTGATCACAGATCGACCAAGGGACGGCACTGTCTATTTACAGAGACATGGATCTCAAAGGGCTGACTCTCAAATGAAAAGAGGCCCATCTTCGATTGGAGGGCTGAGAGGAAATGATTGAGCAAGGAGAATCAAAGATGTTGTTGAGATGGAGAACGAAAAGACAACGTGCAGGACGAGTGATAATGTATGTAAAAGAAAGTTGGTGTTGCATGATTTCGGACTCGACTCATCGTTCATCATACTATCTTGCATGGGACAATATTTAATGGGAGCGGAGCGTTGGCGAAGAACCCCAGTTCCACGATCGTGCGAAAGTGACCACGTCCATTGAATATCATTTTATTTGCTACCTCGTCAATGATGAGGATCATCGTTATCCCTCACATACACACGCGATAGCTGAGATTTTCACGAAATTTGGCTTCTTGTGGTCATTGCCGCTTTCTCGCATCTTCTAGTGGCAGTACTATTGGTCAAGACGCAGATGCATACGAGGATCGAGTGATATGTGTCTGGGTGAGAATATCACAATATGTTCTTCATATGTACGTTGGTTAAGTTTGTTCTCGACATCAGGGAAAACCTCCTTCACAAAATCAAGGTAATTTCACAAACTCGCATGAAAATACTGAGAATTCGGTAAATTATTTGTATTCAAAGGTATTTCAACAAATTTCATTGTAATGCTCAGACAAGTGTTAAATAAGCATGTCGGTCACTGAAGGGGTTTACAAAGAAGGTGGAACAGCACTCCAGAACAGTGCTACTCGTCCACTCACGAGGTGCCGCTACGCCGAAATTAGGTATAAGATGAATGCTCCTACAGATATCTGATATCTCAATGATGCTTGCCAGACGTTCTCCATGACGAATCAAGCGGGCAACTTTGTACAACCCATGGTGTGATTCCGGTTGCTGGAATGGAGTGAACCATTCCACATAGGCAAGGTGGGTGGGTGGTTGTGCAGGTCCAGCGCGGAATAACACATTCGAAGCTTGATTTGTTAGCGTAAAGACGACACGGACTTGCGCAACACGGTAACCTTCAGTGATCGAGTGAGATTAGTGACTAACATGTTCAATGCACCATACAAAACGCACCATCCACGCCTGTTGTCCCGCCGTCCCCTTCGTTGACCAAAACTGTGTCAAAACGCGCGGGGATCATATGCCCTCGCTTGTCCTCTTGTGATGGTTGACAATGGACAGAATCCACGGTGACACTCGAGTCCTGGATCCCCCGAGCATTGATTGAGTTGAATTTGATCCTGTGGAACGTAGCCACAGTATCAAAGGGAATAATGATGTGAGCGGCCTCGCGTTCGAGTTGTGCTGCAGACAAACCAGGTTGATTTCTCCCGACGACGTAACGAGCCAAAGCTTCAGGCATGATGGATTCGTGGTCTTGGCTAGGTGATGGGAGTATCCAGCGTGCTCGAAGTTTTTGGTGCAACCTGGGCAAGTGATCATTTTGTTGGCAACAAAACAGGCGGTAGGTAGTGGTGGTAGGTAGGTAGGTAGTGATGGGTAGTAGAGAGACGGTGCAAACCTTACAGCGTGCTATCCAGTGTGAAGATTCACACACTGTGAACCGAGTTTGATTTGTTGCCTGGCAGTACAGGTTTCAAAAAGGTACAGGCTCCCTTCCTTAGCATGGAAGGGTACGAAGACGCGGCCAAAGACGCGGTTGTTTCAAAAAGGTATAGGCTCCCTTCCTTAGCATGGAAGGGTACGAAGACGCGGTTGTTTCAAAAAGGTACAGGCTCCCTTCCTTAGCATGGAAGGGTACGAAGACGCGGCCACACAACACGAATTTACTTGATATTTCAGAACAGGTTAGATTACGGTGACAGCACGGCAACAAACAAACGTACTAAAATGATGGTGGCACACTGTGAACCGAGTTGGATTTGTTGCCTGGCAGTACATGCTTCTGCCTGGACTCTCTGTCCATCAGCATGGGCTACACGTGCCTCAGCTTCTTTGATGATGCGGCGAGCTGAACCTGAGAGGGGAGGAGAGGGAGCACCATTCAAGTTGACGGTTGCAGCTTGAAATTCTGCTAGTAGACGCTCTGCTTGTTTTAGCCATTTCTGTAACCACACGTTAGATGAAAAAAAACCAACGACCCTAGCGCTGGCACAGCACAGTAAAAAAACAGACCTGAAAATGAGAGTGGCCACCAATAAGTTTTCATAACCGTCTCAACCTTTCCCTTCCCAACTTCAGCTGAAGCAAACACTACTAGTAGTATGCCTCCGAGTCCCCATCTGTCTTCAACGCCGTCAGATATAGCCGCCCACAAGCGGAACGCCCAAAGAAAGGCCCAGGTGGCAAGTCAAGATTCCACTGGCAAAAAAACCGGCAATACAGAAGAGAGTGAGTACATCCATAGGCCAAGAAAAATGCGATGGACTCACAGTCATCACCAAGAACCACTGCAGCGGTCATCCAAAGTAAAGGCCTTAGAGCGAAAAAGTTAGTACAGGCAATTGGAGAAAGCAGTCATTGACACACCTTGTTTCAGTCTGGAATGAGACAACGACCAATACTCGTAAGCGCGCACCCACAGTAACTGCGCTACAATCAGTACCAGCCGCCAAGTTAGCGCGAAAGAATGAGACAACGACCAATACTCGTAAGCGCGCACCCACAGTAACTGCGCTACAATCAGTACCAGCCGCCAAGTTAGCGCGAAAGACACCTGCAGAAAAGTTAGACAATGGTTAGTAGTTGCTTAACAGATCAGTATGAGAGATACTCAACAGCGGATCAAGTCAACGGTCATGGTCAAAGTCAAGGCCGCGATAAGAAAAACAGCAAGCTGCCAAAGTCAGTCGCAGTGTCAATCGAAGATAACGACTCTGTCAGTGAATACGGAGAGAGTGATCATGACACCGACAAATCGGACGATAATGCGGAGGTTCCAGAAGACGATGATGAGGACTTAGTACCCTCCCAGAAGGAACTGATTAAAGAGGTGAGTCGTCACTTAGCTACCCAAAGTTGAGAATGATGAAAAAAATGACGCACCTTTTATTTAAGATTCCCTACATGATGCCTCCTCGTGCAGCTAGATCTGCCAGCGCACTATCGCAAACCAGCAAAACATTGTCGAATAGTGTTCGGATGACATCTAGCGGGGTTTCTGACGAGTCTGAGTCAGAGTTGCAGTTTGCTGACAAAAGACACGGAGTCTGCCAGTGACCGCAGTGACAGTCAACGTTCCAAGGCAAGTTATGATTACCGCGAGCCTTCATCACTCACCAACTCGAAACCAAGCCAAGCAAGAAGAAGAAGAAGAAAAGGAGCAAAGTAGCAGAAGCACGTCAAGAAATTGAGGTGATGTGTTCTACTCTACTACGCTCCCATCACTCTGTCTTACTAATGAATATACTGTTTTCTAGAGGCCCAAATTCGCAGAGTCGCGGCAGCTAACAGACGAGGCACTGCCAGCCTCCGCCGATAAGGAGTTGTCTGACACTCCTTTACATGGACCTATATTCACAGATTCTAGTCTACTCAGCCGATAGCTCGATCAACCCTCAAGGCTCAGAATACTCGGATTCAGCAGGTGTTGAAGACTGCCGTCTTTGAACTCAAGAAAGCCTCTATCTTCGACAACGCATTTCCCAACATCACTCAGAAGCGCAAGATGGCTCTCGATGCAGTTTATAATGCTGCCGGGAAGCATAAGGAATATGCGATAGCAAAGAGGATCAAGCATGACTTTGATTATGCGGTGGCTCTCGCTGGAGTGGTATGTACACTTCTTGTATGTTACTGGACATCACTGACATCCTCACAAGCCGGAGGGACGGCTTAGTTCCTTCCGTACTAATCTCAAGAAACTCGCGCATCAAATTGTGGTCTCTCGTTTTGGACTCAAGAAAGGCTGCGGTGACGAGGTAGACGACCTCATCAAGGGTCACAAGTATATTTTCCCAACCGACGCCAAGGTCTGTTCATTTTTTCGTTATCTATCTCTTCATTTATCTTATTCTTATCCACCACCCAGGGTAAGGTCCTTGGGGACCAACCGTTTTGTGACGAGTCTATGGTTGACTCCATCCGTTTATCTTTTTTCGATGGTGAGAACTCAATTGGTGTCCAGTCCTGTGACGATTTTGTCTCGGTCTTGGATGGAAACAACGAGCCCGAGCTACCTGTTGCTATGGTGTGTTTGATTGCAACGCTTGTAGGTGCCGCTCTTGATAATGTTTACTCTGTTTGCTCACTACATAATGTTCTCTGCAGATTTACTCGATATTGAAGGATTGGAGCAGCGGGAACCCACCCTCAGGCGCACAAGTCAAATCATTCAATTCCTCCTTCCACATCAGTGTTTACAACGCTCACCAAGCGACTCTCACACGCATCTTTAACGGTAGTCGAAAGAAGTACCATGTACTGATGGCGCGTCTCTACAAGGCAGTCAGGTATGTCTTGCTCACGCGCTATTTGTTATCGTCGTGTACTCTAACTAATTCAACATTAGTGCAGTAGAAAGCTCAGAGCCCGCTGGTTCATTGGACGCCGCTTGTGATTACCTTGATCTTGATGCAATGGGTGAAGATTAATCAACCTTCCGAGTCATTTGTACATACTGGTGCTTTTTCGAGTCTGCTGATCTTTTTGCCGTCTTTCGGTTGTGATATTCTCGTTTAATTCTAATATATTTGATGTTCGTGTGTCTTCACATTGTTTGAATTCAAGATAATTCAAGATAATCAATCAGCAAATTCAAAGGATTTCAAAGGAATTCAAAGGAATTTCGACTGGAGTTGAATAATCTCGTTTACTTTTATTTCAGCGGAATTCAGAGGAATTCTCTGAAATTACCTTGATTTCGTGAAGGAGGTTTTCCTGATGCCGAGCGGCATTAGAGAGGCCTCGAGGGAAATGTATTCTACATCAGACCGAACTGATGGTTGATTCGGTCTACGGCTTAACTTGGGAGCCAGACCCATCCATCCCTGCCGCCGAGTCGCTT